>NW_025317898.1:0-23706 GCF_018873765.1 Telopea speciosissima
ACTAATTTTGGTCTATTTCAATGGTTTTAGTGAAAAGCTACGCATAGTATCTCTCCACTAGAACACTAATATCCTGCCATGATGGCATCACTCGTACATTGTGATTGTGTCTCATCCTATTCCTTGATATTAGTGCACCCAGTACACGAGGCTCCTGCCACTGCCGTGTCTGGGGCATAGTTGTCACAGCGTCACGGCGATCCAAGTCGATGGAGGGGTGTCACGTCGATATATCAACATGTTGCCCGCCATGGCGTTGCCATGGCGAGCATGCCGACCATGTTTTATTTTTTATTTTCTCTATTTTTAATGTTTTAATAGATGTATACCCAAGCCATGTTTTATTTTTTCTGTATTGTTTCTCAAGTTTTAAGAAGAAAATTCAGAAATCGAAGAAGAAATCGAAGAGAGAAAGAAGAAATCAAAAGAAATCGAAGAGGGAAAGAAGAAATCGAATAGGGAAAGAAGAAATCGAAGACAGGAAGAAGAAATCAAAGAGGGAACGAGAGACAGGAAGAAGAAATCAAAGAGGGACGCCATGGCGTAGGTCGCCATGCAACCTTCTCCAGCGCCAGGACGCCATCATGACAACTATGGTCTGGGGAGGGTCATAATGTACGCAACCATACCTCCATTTCCTTGAGCATGACATTTTAAACTCAAAAAAATGTGTATCATCATCCCCTTCGTCGAGCCACTTAATTTTCAATTTCTGCTTCCAATAAGGTGACCTTGGTCAGTTCATCTTCCCGGAATTTCTACAATCTCTTTCTCACCTAGTAACTCCATCTGTTCTTGAAGCCTGCCCCAATCAGCTATTTCAGCAGCAGCAGGTTCTCTCTCAAAAAAATTATGAACTAGCATTCCCTTTATCTATTTTACCTCTATTTGGCCCATGGCCCACTATTTGCAGAATAAGGTTTCCTCTATTAGTTGCAACTTGAAGAAAGAAACAAGACTACCTCAGATTTTTACGAAATGAAATTCAAATTCACAAAATTTTGCTGGAAGGGTGCCTTGATTGCCCCCCCCCCCCTCCAACACCTAGGGTTGCCTAAACACATTTACAACTATGCGTGGATCTCAGTAAAAAATACAACCTCAGCCTGTCCTGTCATCTGTACAGTAAAGCTCTTCATTTATGGATTTTTTTTTTTTTTAACTTTTCATTGTTCTTCGATTAGTCTAGCTAAAAACAAAATGTAAATGACTGATTAGTATAATAGAGAGGAATATTTTCAATGAACATCATATGCACTTTGATGCAACAGCAAAAAAAAAGGCCCGTTACCAAGTGCTGACCCCTGGGAGGGGTGAGTTTGGAGTTGGTCCTAACCTTTGGCCTTTTATGCGAGCGACAGAGTGAGGCCATGATACAATGGTAAGATGCACTAGTTCAAGTTCATATATTGCTTTTTTTTTGGCCCCTCAAGTTCATATATTACTTGAGTGGGCTTCAGCATTAGAGCATATAAATTTGTCATTCAAATAAAACATCAGTTGGTTTCATTAACAGGTCAATAGCAGGTTCAACCATTCTGGCTCATTCGCTCACTAGCCTGGGTCAGCTGGAACACTGACAAGTTAGCAAGTATCAGCAGAACATGTATGAGGTTTGGACCACCCATTCAATTGCCAGGTGGAGATCAGCCCAGGCAGGGTCTCAGAATGTTGGATCCAACTCAGGTAACTATGAAAGTATAGCTGACAAAGTCAACAGAAGTAAAATAGTACCTCCGGATGCCAGCTCGACGCTCTTCCTTTGGAAGTGGAAACAGTACACCCGAAATTGATGTGACCTTGTCAAAAAAATCAAATTCCCTTTGAAACATATCACAGGCCTTTGAGGTGAAACTATCAATAATTCTTTGCCTAACAATGGGCAATAGCTCTTGAAACGAACTATTCTGAAACAACAGCAAGAACATATCCATATCAGCAAGCATGTGATGATACACAGCTAAGAATTTGGCCACCCGAGAAAGCATATCAATGATGACTGCAAGATAATGGAAGCAATAATGGTACAATTGACTAGTCTCAAATTTTGAATCAAATAATACATACAAAAGTATGACATACACCTACTACATAGGCTGTACAGCTTCAAAAGTCAAAACTCACCATGTAGTAAATATGGACAGACATGTACAGATCCATGTGATAGGGGACACTACATCCATCCATCTCACTGGTCAAGTTTCAGCCCCACATGAGCAAGAGAATTGGCTCAAAAGTTGTCCCAAAGTTTCAGAGAATTTCAAACTACACATCTTGTTAAATGACACTTATGTAATTCTTGTCACTTGGCACCCACTTCTGAGGCACTTCCCCCCCTGTTTTACGCTGAAATTTGACCAGTGGAATTAGGCCACGTCCTCTATCACATGGACCCCTGGCTGCCTGCCCATGTAGCAGTTGTATCAATTCAACATCAAATCTGTACATAAATCAATATCATAGTCTAATGTCACAAGGGATATGCTATGGCCACACACATTTAATGACCATGCTGATGAAAGAACGAGACTCAAACCTGTAAGAGTAGAAAGAACGAGAGAGAGAGAGAGAGAGAGAGAGAGAGAGAGAGAGAGCAAGAGATGGAGAGAGAAAGGGAGATTTGTGATTAGGTCAAAATAGATCCACATGCCTCCTATTTATATCTTCATACATGGAAAACCCTAATACATGCGAAAAGGTGAAAATGCCACCAGAGTTGGGGAAGAGAGAACAGTATTTCCCTTGCTAAAAACTCTTAACACATGTGACCACAAAGATCCGGGATCCCATTGTAGGGGGAAATGCGCCACTCTATTGAAGTGGGACCAACTGCACAGTTGGGATGCCATCTTTGAGTGGTCTCCAGTGCTAAATAAGTGGGACTGGCAGCAAATAAATCACTCCCTTGTTGCCATTCTCATCATGAAGTGATAAAATCGGAAGATGTATCATCATGAAACATGGAGGCATATCCTCGCATAATTTAAAAAATGGGATGAATGCTGCTTGAATTTAGGTAAACAGAAACAAGACAACCACAGATGTACCTTTTCAGAGCTTGCATCATTCCCTAATTCTGGACCACTTGTCTCTCCCTGCCATTATGGAATTATATTCACATTAGAGTTCCAGTGTATATTTCCACTATACAAACACCAAAACAAATACTAATTATGGAATTATATTCATATTAGAGTTCCAGTATATATTTGCACCATATTAACACCAAAAATAAATACTAATTAATTATCTTGTGTGAACAAATCATGTACCTGCAGATGCCATATCAAAATGTGGGCAAATATATCACTTCTTTGAGTGGCTCTAAGCAAATATCCTTCTACTAATTTCTGTAAAATGAAAAAAGCATCACACTGAATAAGTAAAGTAATCATCACAATGAAACTAAGAAGATTGTGGGAAAAGCAAGGATGGAAGGGGAAAAAGCTATCTATAAGATAGCTAAAGCGAGGGAAAGGAAGAGTAGAGGTCTCGACCACGCTAGATGTAATAAAAGTGAAGATGGTAAAATACTAATAAGAGAAGAGGAGTGAGGACATTAAGAAGAGATAGGAAGGTTATTTCTCCAGCCTACTAAATGAAGACAATTCAAGTAATAGTGTTTTGGAAGACTGCATTACCCATCATGACATCACATTTCGTAGATATATGCGAAAAATTAGGGTGTCTGAAGTAAAAGAAGCTTTAAGGAGGATAAAAGTAGGCAAGGCACAAGGCCCAAATGAGGTCCCAAAAGAAGTGTGGAAAAGCTTAGGAATTTGTGGTTTATCTTAGCTAACCAAGCTGTTTAATAAGATTATGGACACAAGGAAAATGCCAGATGAATGGAGGAGAAGCATCGTGGTTACATTTTACAAAAATAAAGGTGATATTTAGAGCTGCAATAACTATAGGGGCATAAAACTAATGAATCATAAATTATAAGGGTTATTAAAACCAACTTGAGACAAGAAACTACTTTTACGAAGAACCAATTTGGTTATATGCCAGGAAGATCCACAACAGAAGCTATTTACTTACTTAGGAGACTCATGGAAAGATTTAGAGATTGCAAGAAGGATCTCCATATGGTCTTTATTGACCTAGAAAAAGCTAATGACAGAGTCCCTAGAAAGTTAATTTGGCAAAGTACTAGAGAAGAGAAGTGTTTCAAGCAAATATGTGGACATAATTAAAGATAGGTATGATGGTGCAATTATAAGGATAAGAACTATGGGGGGTCAAGGTAGTGAATTCCCAAATCCCAATTATAATTGGGTTAACTCAAGGATCAGCTTTAAGCCCTTATTTGTTTGCGCTCATCGTGGATGATTTAACCAGAGACATTCAAATTGATGTTCCTTGGTATATGTTTTTTGCTGATGATATTGTTTTGGTGGATGAGACAAAAGCAGGGATTAACGTCAAGTTGGAGTTATGGAGATCAACCTTGGAATCAAAACGTTTTAAAATAAGTAGAACGATGATGAAGTATATAGTGTGTAACTTTGGTTACACTAGGACGGATAATGAGGTGGTGAAAATTGATGAGAGGGAGATTCCGCAAAGTGATTATTTTAGGTATCTAGGCTCAATAATAAATAAAGAAGGTGATATAGAGGATGATGTTTCACAAATAATTGAAATAGGATGGATGAAGTGGACAGGTGCATCTGGAGTATTGTGTGATCTACGTATTCCTTTAAAACTTAAAAGGAAAATTTTATAGGACAGTCATACGACCGGCTATAATGTAAGGTGCAAAATGTTGGGAAGTTAAAAAGCATCATGTAGATAAACTCAGTGTAGTGGAGATAAGGTGTTGAGATGGATGAGTGGCAAAACTAGGAAGGATAAAATAAGGGAAAATTACACTGCCACCCCCTGAGGTTTGTATTAAATACAAAAGACCCCCTATGTTTTTAAATTATACAGTCACACCCCCTGAGTGGACGGTGAGTAAACGGTGTTAAATAATACATTTT
Organism: Telopea speciosissima; assembly: GCF_018873765.1. Lineage (NCBI taxonomy): Eukaryota > Viridiplantae > Streptophyta > Magnoliopsida > Proteales > Proteaceae > Telopea > Telopea speciosissima. The sequence goes on from NW_025317898.1 coordinate 4,986, forward strand.
AAATACCAACTTTGCCCTCTTTTAATATCCTGTTAATACTCAGTGGGAAATTCCAACTCTACCCTTTAACCCTTATGTTACAAAATCCTCTTTCTTCTCCGGAAACTCCACTGTCCTCTCCGGCAATTTGCGAGGGAGGAGCTGTCTGAAGGTAAATGGCACGAAGACGAGAGCAGATGCAGAGTTGCAGTCCCATTTATAACTTTCCAAATTCCAAAGCTTCCACTTTCCCACTTTCTCTTCTCTTCTCTTTTCACATGAGAGAGAGAGAAAGAGGGAGCAGGTTCTAGAGATTACCAATACCACAGGGCCTAACCTCCCACCCCCTCCCTCCAAAATATATTCATTTTTACGGAAAGAAAAGAAACCCTCCACACTCCACAATCCACAATCACATCCGTCTACCTATACTCTTCTCTCATGGAAACTTGTTCCAAGCTCAACCAGATTCTTCAGAGTTCAGACATATTACTCCTTGGACTATCTTCCTCATAACCTTCAGAGAGAGCATCTACAATCTCTTCTTTTCGGTTTCATTAGAATTTCTACTTTCTTAATTGCGATTTTCATGGAAGCTTGCTTTTTCCTATACAACTGGAACCCCATATCCCACCTGCTTCCCTTGTCTTGTTTATTTGCATTCTTTGGCTTTGAACGCTTCATTACAAAACCTCCTGGAACCTATTTGGTCAACTTCTCATGTTTCAGACCACCAAGCTTCTATAGGGTCCCTTTTTCCACCTTCATCGAGCACGCTTCCATGTTTGAATGCTTTGACAAAGAGAGCGTCACTTTTATGGGTAAAATCATTGCTTCTTCTGGACAAGGAGAAGAAACCTATCTCCCACCTTCACTTCACCACATTCCATCGAGTACCCATCACCATGAATCCATTAACGAAGTCCAGATGGTTCTGTTTCCTGTCATGGACGATCTGCTCTCTAAAACCAAAATCTCACCACATGACATCGATCTGCTCTCAGATTTCTGCTTGCACCGCCACTCCAACCTCTGGATTTCTGCCTGCTCTCGTCTCCGTGCTCTGCAAATTTAGCCATCAAGCTGGAAAGCTCTAAAGGCAACTCGCCGGAGAGGTTCCGCCTGCTGAAATCCAGAATCCTGAGCTGCAAAAGTGAATAAGTGACCCAATACTCTTAGGGATCCTCCCTGAGAAGCCATTACCACTCATATTCAGAACCAGCAGACCCTTCACGTCTCCAATGTTGGAAGGAATTTCACCAGATAATCTATTGTCACTCAAGTCCAAAATAGTTAGATTTCTCAATCACATCAGCTCACTTGGCACGTTCCTTGTCAAGTTATTACATTCCAGATTTAGGTTTTCTAGCTCTGAAAGACTTCCAAGATACGCTGGAATGAGACCTGAGGAGTTTCTCCCAAGAGACAAAACCTTCAAACCCATAAGCCTCTTGAGTGCAGGAATCTCTCTGCCTTCTCCGGTGAAACGGTTCCCTTCAAAATCAAGAACGCTTAACAAACTGCACTTTTGAATCCCATTGGGGACTTCTCCGTGAAAAGTGGTTCGCCACCCTCATCTCTTCTAACTTGAAGAGGTTACCGATGCCAACTGGTAGCGTGCCTGCAGATTAAAGAGACGATCGGAGAGAGGGCCAGAGAGTTGTAGACGAGGGGCAAGCGAAGCTCACGAACACGGCCATTGCTGTTCTATTTGATCCAAGATCACTTGTTCGTCTCCAAAACCAATCCAAGTAAAAATAACACAAGACAAACGAATTAAATAGAGATGAAGAAGAAAAGAGAAGAAGAAGAAAACACAATCCCCAAATTTGAAGTTGCCTCCATCGCTGACCTGCAACTCCACAGCACAGGTATTCATCCCCAAATTTTTTTCCAGGTGGTGGGGCCAGTGGGGTTGCAGAGAAGGAGGGACGGTGATGGGTGGGTCCCATTAAGTTTATTTCAAGGTAAAATTAGAAAAAAGAAAAAAATTGAGCAAGTAGGGGTATATTAATCATTTTAAGTCATGAATTACCAACACCATACCACTTAACAGGAATGATATAACGGAGTGGGACTGTCAGTAACAACTAACCAAACCTCAGGGGGTGTGGCTGTATAATTTAGAAACACAGGGGGTCACTCTGTATTTAATACAAACCTCATGATAAGCTATGAGAAAGTTGTTTGAGGTGGCATGGCCATGTTCAACGGAGGCCTTTGGATGCTCCAGTATGGAGGAGTAATTTGATTCAGTTTGAAAGAACTAAAAGAGCCAGGGTCAGACCTAAAATGACATTAGGAGAAGTGGTGAGGAAAGGCATGTGTTATGTATGTCTCGAATTCTTGTACCCGTTTTCGAAGAATGACCCGCTCCGACATTTTTTTGGTGGCGACCCGAATGGAACTTTTTCTAAGATCTATAATGGTAGTGGAGGGCTTGGTTCAACCTGATCCGATGGAGTATTTATATTCTTTACTCGCTTTGTTGTAAAGTGAACGAAATTTGGGGGTTTTCGATTTAGGGTTTCTGGGAGAGAACAACAGTGCCAATTTGGGTGTTCTTGAGAGATCTCCATTGTAACTTTCTCTGATTGACATAGTATAACATCTTCAGCTTCGCCCGTGGATGTAGCATACCATATTGGTGTGTGAACCACGTTAAATCTGTGTCATCTTGCTCTGTTTTCGTTTCTGTTCGTGTTTTGTTTGGTGTTTGTTCTAACAACATGCATAGCTTAAGCTTTGTGTCAAGTATGACCTCAAATAGAACTGATGAGGGCAAGGATCCATGTAGCCAATCCCATTTAGTTGGGACAAGACTGAGTTGTAGTAGTAGTAGTGGTAGTTGTTGTAAAAAAAATAAGGGCAAATATTTTCTGTTTGGGAGTGTGGCCTACGCCTAAAGCTCCCATGTGTCCATCTCTCCTGCCCCCATGAAATGACATCTCTGCCCCCTATTGGGGGAGGAGAGAGATAGACATATGAAATGCTGACGTAGACCATGCTCCCGGACAGAGAACACTTTCCCATAAAATAATTAGGGAATAGATAGATGTAAAACATCCTATACAAATATTGTAGTTTACAAGGACTGATTTTTTCTTTTTATTTTTTTAATTTTTTTGTTATGAATAAGGACTGTTTTTATCACTATCATCAATGCAAAGCATCAGGTAACTCACCCCTTCATCATATCGTAGAGCTTGCACAAGCTGCGGCATGAAAAAGGTCACGCGATCAGGAGGATAGGATTCCAGAACCCTAAGAAGATATGCCATGACACGTGGGTGACCTTTATATGGAGGAGTAAGAAACTCCAGAGCCTGAGTAATTGAACAAGCAGCCCAGTGAGGCAGTTGCTGTAGAAGTGGTGAATTTTCATCAACTGCCTTTGGAGTAACAAAAAATGGTAAAGCTTCAGGCATGCTGCGCATCTCTAATATGTTTGACTGCACGAAAATACACAATTCCGGGGGCATATTTCAGACAAGAAAAAAAAATTAAATAAGCTATCGAGACAACAAATAGCAGGAAGACCGGAAAAAGAAATGGTGTAAGATCTATCTCACAGGAAGATTCAAAAAAAGCAACACTGGTGGTCATTGCATTTGAATGATCTCACAAACCAGTATTATCAAGTAGAATGCATAAAAAAATTGAATTTAACATTGATCGCATTTCATATAGTGTCACAAAAAGATCCATTCTCATGAAAAAAACCAATGTGAGTATGCCAGGACTTACAGAAGGGTCATCATCCAGCAGGTCCACGTAAATCAACCACTCCTAGGATGGCCAGCCATTGGCCTGCTGCTACCCCATGCTTATCTCTCTTGGTTTGACAGAGAATATATCCCTTAAAGAGCTCTGCACTGATAATTTGGTAACTATATTGGCTTCAGCTTTTTTTTGCATCTAGATTTAGTTTGTCACCTTTATTCTTATTTGGTAGTTAGCTTTAGCTAATTAGTGTTCATTTAATTGATTTTAAATTACATGATCTATGCCTTAGTAATTGAAGCCAATTAGGTCATATTTGGCATAAGTAGAGAAGAAAAAATTTACACCTATCCAGTTGTCAAGGTGTCGCCTACGCGCCTCCTTGACGTCCAGGCGGTTTTGTAGGGGTCTAGGCGACTGTCGCCTTATTGTAAGGCACCTTGCACTGGTTTTATTGGGATCGAACCCGGTTCTAGTACTTATTTATGCCAAATATCATTTAAGTTATTTCATTTACTTAAGATATTTTTCATAAATAAGCAAATACCCCCTTATTTGAATCCAATAAAAATAGTTCAAAAATCAAATTCCAAAGAATAAAAAGTCAACCCCCAATTAAAGAATAAAAACCAGATTTTCGATGGTAGGTGAAATTTTCAACTTTCTAATGCTGGGGTTTTTCCCAAATCTAAAAATTCTATAAATCTTAATATAGTAAAACATTGCTAAAAACCAAAAATATAGTAAAATATTAATTTGTTTTGATATCTAAAAAAATATTTTCATTTAATGCGATTTTGATAGCATTCGCACATACCACAAATAAGGTTTACCGGAACATAACTTCTTCAACATTAATCAGATTTAAGCAATTTTGGATTTGTTGGAAAGCTGGTTTTGTGCTCTACCTAATACTAAAAGTCTCATGTAAAAATAAAATCATTTGACTAGTCAAACTTCTTGGAGAACAAGAACATTTCTCTAAATCAAGCGAAATTTAATTACTTATAGATAAGATCATTGATGCAGATCCTAGCTTCCTCGAATCGAAGAAGCCACCCTAAGCCTAGGGTTTTAGTAGGAGCCTTAGTTTAGTTTATTTCAGCTCTATACTTAGTTTTTATTTTGTATTTTTAATTGAACCGGTCTAAATTGGTTGCACCCAATTGGTTCAATTGGTCTAATTTAAGTGAAGTTATCCTATTCGCTAAGAGGTTCTTATATCCTATTGGCTGGTAGGGAATCTTCTTTTATTTCAAGTAGTTTAAGTTGTTTTAAGTCATTAGGGTCAATTGAGCCTTTTTATGCTTTTGAATTGTTTTAAATCACTTAATTGTACCTCTCCACAATTTTGGATGGGGATTAAGTTGTAATGGTTTTAGGATTTGGGCCTTTGGCCTCCTATTTAATGATAGATCGTGGGAGAGGCTCCCCCACCAATTATGTTTTAAAAAAATTGTTTCTTTATGCTGCTGCTTGCTCTTTGAGAGTGTTCCTTGTGGGTAATATCAAAGAGGCCTTGTGAGTCATATCAAGATGGAAGGGCTGGTGGATTCCGGTGACTCCTTGCATCTTGTAGATCAGGAGGTCCTTTTTCTGCTATCAAGCTACATCAAGCTGCTGTTGCCTTTGAAGGAGATCAAACCAGTGAGTTATTTTAATTCCCTGCAAGTTATCCTTCTCTTCTTCTTCCCCCTATCTAACCTAATTGATCCCCCAAAACCCTAGCTTTTCTAAATACATTCCAGCATTCATCCTTCACCCATATTCATAAAAAATCAGACCATAACCTCTCCATACCAGTACCTCCACTCGATCTAACTTGCAGCCTCAACTGTCCATAAAAAACCCTAAATCCGTCCATCACCATTAAAACCCAAAACCCTAAAACTTACCTAGACCTATCCAACCATCCAAATCCTTCAATATTACAACCGAACCACCCCTACACTGCCCTTAACACTCGACCTTAAGCTCCAGCCCAAATTCCAGCTCTAAACCCTAAATCTCATCTCCCCCTTCATTCCAAAAACCCAAAACCCTAAACCTAGAATTTCTGAAATTTAAAAACATATTCAAATCTAACCAAACCTAGTTCATTAAGACCTTTAAAACCTGCCTAGTTTAATCCTATAAACTATTTTCCCATTACCTTACCCTAACCTTAGAAATTTGACCTAAAACTACACTGCTGTCTTATTGTAACTGCTGAACCAGCAGCCCCCTTATTTCCTTTTGCTATTGATCCTTTTACCCTGGTTCCTAGTGGGAATACTCCTACCTAGGACTACATCAATCATATTTTCTAAGAATAGTATAAACCAAATTTATGTTTGATTGTTTCAAACTTTCAATAGCTTGCTTCTTCAGTTCTGTTGTCTTCTAGTTCTATGCTGATTTTTGATGACTTGATGTGACTTAATATTGATTTTTGATGACTTGATGTGACTTATGATTGATGTGGCTTAATGTTGATTTTTGATGACTTGAGGTGGCTAAATGTTGATTTTTGATGACTTGAGGAGGCATAATGTTGATTTTTTATGATATAAGGTATATATTGTAGCATACTAAAATATTTTAGCATACTAAATGATGTTAGAAAAGGGGTAAATAAAAAATAACACTTGGGGGAGCCTCGTCGCCTAAGCGCTTAGACACCCCCCCCCCCACCGCCTTGACAACTATGCTCCTATCTTTTGAGCCTTACTTTTCAGTCACAATGTGTCTGTTTTGCTTGATGTTGGTAAGAGTAATACTTGTGTCTGGGATTTTTCTTTAATTTTTTTTTTTTTTTTTTTTTTTTGGGGGGGGGGGGGAGCAGGGTGGGAGCTGACAAGAAAAGAATTTAAAAAACCAGGGAGGTCTACTGCTATATTGTGTGATTTACAGTAATAAATCTCCCTGATTTTAGTCATCAGTTCCTATTTTATATGGAACTAAATCTCGGTCGAAGCTGACTGAAATCTCCAAATTGTCTTGGTTTCGGGCCTGGCCGAAACAAAACCCAGGGTTGAAACCCAAGTTTCGCCCTTGAGTACCCAGGGAGGCCCAAGGTTGGAACCTCAAAACAAGATCCAAATTGTCTTGGTTTCAGGCCTGACCGAAACCAGGTCCAAAACAGAACTTGATCCTATTTTATCAGTTTGTAATCCTAGTGTTAGGAGCCAGTAAAGAGTCTACTACAAACAATCAAATTTGATATTATAAACAGAGTTTTCGGTATTTAATTGAATTGATTTTGAGTAGATGCTTTAATTATTCTCTGCAAGGCTTTGCCTTTGCAATTGCTGCAAATTGTTAAACTGCTTTTGGATCTTGCTGATAGATGGTATTCATACAATATTCCAACATTTGATAATTTTTTGCCGATTTCTGGTTATCTCTGCAATTTTGATAAGGACTTCAACACAAAGACTTGTTAAATTAAGGCTGTCCAATTTTCAAGAGTTTTGAGCCATATCAGGTCAACTCTGTATGGTCTCAAATTTTAAGGGTCTATACCTCATCCAAAACCGGTTCTACTAGTACAGAGTTTTTCTTAAAAGGTTGGGGTTTGGTTTGCTTAAATTTCAGTTTGGCCACTGTGCAGGAACAGTTCCAATACTGTGAACCTGGCAATTTCTTTAAATTTTCCAGAGATCTTTTGAACCTGGTATTGGAAGTTCCTAATAGGGTCTTGGGTTAGGAATTTCCTCCTAACCCTACAGAATTTGGTTTGAATTGATTTGGATCTCTACCGAATTTTTTCAGATTTTTTATTTAAAAAAAAATTCTGGTCAACTTTGATTACTGTTTATCCAGTACAAATCTCTTAATTACAATTTATTTCTGTATTGGGATTGTTCAGGTGGGTTCATCATCAAGCTGATTAGGATTTTCTTGACCCCTACCTGCAGCACCTCCATCGCATTCAACCAGTAGCAAAAGAAATCAGATTCCATATCATAGCAGCTCCTTGGAAGGAATCAATAGCAGGCCTTATGCAGATAGAAAAACTCTAACCCTAGCTTTAGGAGTTAAGATTATTGTATACGCCAGGGATGCCCAGGAACTATGGATTTCAGACATAAATTCTAAAGAACAGATACAACAACATCAGAAAAAACAGAACTGATGTGTCAAAAAAAAACAGAATAGAGATTTAAATTTCAAGTCTAAGGCTCTCTTTGGTTCAATTTCTATTTCAATTTTACATCGATTTCTTGAAAAAAGTCAATAAATTGGTTTTTGTAAAAAAAAAAATAGTTTTTATGGTTGCATCAATTGAAAATATTTCAAGGACAAAAAATGTATCAGATAATCCAATTATGAAAATAGATTCTTTCTATGGTCTTCTTCGCAGAAGCAAGGGTTTACGACAATGACGAGCCTCTGCAGTCCCCAGCGGCTAGTGTATGGTTCATTCCAATTCCGGAGATGGACGAGACCGGCAAAGAAGTTCCAAAGGAGGACGAAATCAAGGAGTTCCAAAGGTTTGAGGAATGTGGAGGTGAGGCTGCTCTCAATTCTTTATCTAGTGAATCCCAATCCTTCATCTTCCATAAATGCCACTACTGATGACGGCACAATCAATGGCAGAGATCTGAGGAACACAGAGTTGAGGCTGCTCATGGAGTTTGCAGTGGTCTTGGTGGCCAAGGGCCATTAAACATACGTGGTGGCACTGAAAGTGAAGGTTCCACAGCCGGTGTGCACTACCATGACGGTGTTGCTGCTCAACACCCAGCGTCATGCGTCCATTGATTTGGTCAATAATGCTAGATGAAAGTGGGAACATGACTGGTGCCAATTTGCAGATGCCGAAGCAAGCCATGTGGCTTGTAATATCTTTGCCAGGATCCTTAGACCGGCTCTCCATCAACACCTGCGGGGGTTGTGCAAAGAGGGCTGGGGCAGGGGTTTGTAAAGAAAGGGGGCAGCGGGAGAAGGCATAGCCGGGAAGGGAGCAGTGGCTTACAGAGTTTTCTCCGTTCCCCTTGTAGAGAGAGAGAGGTGAGGTTTGCATGAAATGATTGATATCAAGTTGAATTGAAATCGTGAAATAGCTCCCCTGCTATTTCAAAATTTCTATTCAACTTTATTAGAATTTCTCAGAAATTGGGTGCAAAAATCATACAAAACAACCTGAGAAACTGTAATAGAAATCCAACAAAAGAGAGCCTAAGAAGTAATATTAAATTTCCGAAAAGTGGAAATCAGATTTTGGGTGAAATATGACAAATTTGAAAAAATCAAATACTAATCGAAATCCCCAGATGAGTGATCTTTGGGTCAGAGCTAACAACTGAAACCAAAGTTTGAGTTTTCTCCAACAGAATCAAGGGTGCGATTTTGGTAAGTTTAGACTAGGTATAAAATAGGGCATAAAAAGCAGTAGGGATTTGAAAAGGACTCTAAACTAGTAATTTCACACTCAGGTTTTAAAGGAAAGAATACTAGAAACTCAGGAATAGAATTTGATGGTAAACTTAGCATAGAACAGGCTGGTTCACAACAAGTAGCGAATATGAACTAAAAACAAAGTATTGTATGATAGTGGAAAGAAAACATAAATCTGGCCCATGTTTTTTTTTTGGGATGAATAAATAATTCAATTACCTAAGGGAGAAAGGAGGGGGGGGGGGGAAGGATACAAGCAAAAGCCGACACTAAGCCCTACCAAAAAGCAGGGACAAGACAATGGGCCAAAGTCCAACCCAAAAAACGTGCAAAAAGAAAAACACGCCAGGCAATCCAAAGAACCAAGCCCGGCTCGAAGAAGGCCAACTGACACGGGTCAATAGGCTCCCCACATAGAGCATAATTTCTGATATCAAAATTGAAAGGCGAATTCAACTCCGGGGCGGTCACGGAGTAAGAAAGGTGGAGATGCTTCTTAGGGAAAGGAGGAGAGCTGGGGTTACGGCGACGGAAAACGTGAAGAGATGGGGAGGCGGCAGGGTGGGGAAGCCGGGTAGAGTTAAGGGATGAGAGAGAAGAGGGAACTGGCCCATTAGGACCAGATGGGCCAGCCAATGAGGAACAAGAGGTGGGCTGGACCAGAGAGGAATAAAGGAGAGGGAACTGGCCCATTAGAACCAGATGGGCCAGCCAAAGAGGGACAGGAGTTGGGCTGGGCTACAGAGGGAATGGATAAAGGAGGGACCACAACATTGGAGCTTGGAGGGGGGGAATCGAGGAGAGAGAAGGCCTAGAAGATAAAAATCCCTTAGTTGTCGATTTGAGAAAGGAGGAGATACCGAGGTGTAAGGGGAGAGACTTTGAGGAGGTTTGCAGAGGGACGACAGGCTCGATGTGGTCAAAAGGCTCCATGTGGTCAGCAAGCTCGACAGGCGTCATAGGAGACTGGCTCATGATAGGACTTACGGTTAAGCAGGGAAGGGGCCAGCTCATCGGGGGAGGGGAAAGCTGCATCATCATAAAGGGAGGCAACATGGAGGAGAGAGAAGCGGTTTGAACCTGCGGTAGCAGGGAAGGGGACCATTTGGTCAGAGGGAATAGGACGACGAGGAGAGGTCGAAGCCGGGAGATCCTTCCGGCAAGTTTTTCCGATGGCAACTTCTTCTCCGGCCACGGTTAGGGTTGCGATGCTCAGAAGCTGCTGAAAGAGAAGCAGAGATTTCAACTGGAGGACTTCTTAGCTCCATGGCAGGGTTGGGACCTTCAATAGAAGAAGGCAGAGCAAAAGAAGCTTCAGCGGTGCTTCACTCCCAGCATCAGGGCCTTTTCCTGTCAAATGACCAAATACCTTACAAGATAAGCACTGTGGGGGGGGGCTCCAATCATAGTGAACAGCCTGGTTGAAGGAGAACCCTTCATCATCAACTACGAGGATGGATGCTGGCAGGGGAGAATCCGCCGGAACTTCCACACAAATCTGGCCCATGTTGATGATCTCTGATCTGGAATATGAAGAACAGGAAACCAGAATTTGCCTAATCCGAATACAACTCTTAACCACAACTTATTTGACCAATAATAGACTACAAGAAGGATAACCGAATTCCTAAAAAGAGTAGGAAAATTAAAACTCAAATTCAAATGAATCTAGGACCCAAAAAAAGTTTGATTTTCAAACTCCTAATAGATGCAGCCAGCCAAACCTAGATTAACGGATTTTCTCATAAAGAAGTGGCTGAAGCTGAAAAGCTTGCTGGTTCTGTTATTCAGCATCCAGCAATTAGAATAAGACAAGGAAGAACAAGGGAAAAGAATGGAGATGTAGGAGAGAGAGAGAGATGGGATCAATGGGATTAGAAGGGGAAGAAGAGAGAATATTATGCTGTCCAAAGGGAAAAGAAATACAGCTGCAGGGGGACAAGCACACGCACAGCCCTTACTCTGCTAAATCAAAAAAAAAAAAAAAAACTGTAAAAAAATAGAAAGTAGGACTCTTATTTCTTAAATCAATTATCCCAAGATTGGAAACGAGGTCTCGCTGATCTCAGAAATATCTCGGTTTTTTGCAAAACCGAGACGAGATCAGCTACGAAATGGAAGGAGTGCATTGTCTCGGCTAATATCTCAGTGAACCAAAGCCACATATAAAAATGCTATGAACTCGACCGAGACCAGTTGAGATCTCGACTGCTCTAGGTCGTCTCAATGGTTTCGGCAGAGAACTTCCAAAATACTCTAAGAACTTGTTTTGATCTCATTTTTTGACGGAAAAAACTGGATTGCACGGAGAGCACTGGTTCTGAATATAGTGGCTATGGTCGGTTTGGGCAGCCGCAGTTGCACTTTGGCTATCCATCATTAGTAGCCTCTGCATCTCAGTTTGACTATGGAGGTAATTGGAGCACTGGGTCAGGTTTTGTGGATGACATATTCACAGTCCCAACCGAGCCATACATGTCGATGATAGTTCAACAGCCTGGTGGCGGTAGCAATAGATCAATCGCATCACAACCGTGTTATCCTCATACCCTAAGATAGGGTACCTTCAGTTTGTTGATGACAATACTTTTATATATTGTGTGGAAGAGTACGTGCAATTCTTCAGCAGTAATATGACATGGGAAGCCTATGTGTCACAGACAAAGGCTAACTTGCTTCGGTAAATTCAACCGAGGTCTCAAGGTTTTGATCCAGCATGACACTTGCTTACAAGATAAAGGTGAGATAAGACTGATGTATTTTACATTTTACATTCCTAATTCTTATTTAAGTTGTTTTACATTAATTGTATGCTTTGATTGCTTTCTACTACTAAATTAATAAATTGTGTGTAGAATAGGGTCAATTAGTACACCGTAGCCAACCAACCTAGGGTCCGAATCATATTTGGACTTTGATTTTTCAAAATCTGATAGTGTCATTGTATTTAAATGGCCCAAAATAGGTTGTATACCAAGTTTCATGACCAAACTAGGTCAAAAACCCACCGAAACCATGGAAACGAGTTGAAAAAAAAAGAAAAAAAAAAGTGCACCAACTCGCCGAGATCTCAGCAATATCTCAATCCAACTCGGTTTTTTGCCTGACCGAGTTGGGGTCCGAAACCGAGACCTCGACCATTCTGACCACCCAAGACAAGTAGACAACTAAAAAGCAACTAGAAAACTAACCTATGAAAGCTAAGAGGACCAACCAATGACACCTTATAAAATAAAATATTTTATTTAAACTAAACCCCTTACACAACACACCAATGGGCCCCACTATTAATACACCAACAATAAACAAAATACTAAAATAATTTAAATACTATCCTAATTCCTACTTATCCAAGCCTATATTATTACAATACAAGAATGACAAGATACATGTCAAAAGCCCAATTTTCAAGATCAATCAACATATCACATCACTAATGCTACTACAAAAAGACTTAAACCCTTCGTATTCCTAACTTCTACCCACATTATGGGCCTATTAAAGTAGCCCATTACAAAGAAACCTATTGGACGAATCTAAAGCTCAAAATAGCTCATTTTCTGTGATTTCCGGCATCAAGGTTGTCAAAGTAGTGTTGTTATGGGTGTATTTGGTTACTGGCGGTAGTTTGTGGACCTGTTATTTAGTTAGTTTATTCCTATTGTAACTAGGATAACTTCCTATTATAGAGTTCTATTGTAACTAGGATGGTAAGGTTATTATATATAGACAAGGGGTGAGGTTAGGAGACCCATCGATTCTGTTTTCTCTTTCAAGAATTTCTCAACTTCTTCTATTGAATTCTTCTCTTCCCATTCTTCGTCTTTGCTTACTGGATTGTTAGTGTTGATACTGTCACATGGTATCAGAGCAATAAAGAAGAAGAAAAAACAAATTATAAACCCTAGTTGAAGAAGACCTAGGGATTCTGCTGGTTGCGTGCTGGGTTCTTCTACCGCCATGAGATATCTGGTGATGGTTGATTGCTGAATACAGTATATATTTGTCAACTTGCTGCTGCTTGTCCTTGGTTCTTCAGTTTTCTGTTGTTGAAGACAACACTGCCTTGGTTCTGTTGCAGGAGTTTCTGAGCCCTGCTTTGGTAACCACCTCCCCACCTTGGTCCACAATTCTCTCAAGCACTTTGCTGGTTTGTTGTTGCTAGCTTATCTCGTACGAGATATTTTAGCCGTCTTAGCCCAGTTCCCCATTTGCCCCCTCTTTTATCTTATATCCCTTTTTTTCATCTTATTCCCATATTTACCCCCCCCCCCAATTTCTTTTATGACCCTATTGTCACTTACCATAGTGTGCCTTTAAGATTTATTCCTCTTTTCACCCCACTTTGACCTTTATTTTTTTTGGTAAAAACTTTTGACCCTTATTTACTTCATTCCTTTTACTTAATCCCTATTCCTTGTTTGCTCTTATTACATAATGCAAACATCTCTATTTCACTTATATCTGACCCCTTGAAAATTCTGGATTTACCAGATTGCCCCTCTCCCTTGTACCTATGATATATTTACAGAATAGCTATTATTTACCCGATTGCACCCTATTACCTACCAAGTACCCCTTAGATATTCGGGTTAATTACAATTCTGCCATTAACCCTTGCTATTGCTTATTGTGTACTTGGGTGGGTCCACACTAACCCAATTGGGGATTTTGACTTAGTTTCCGTATCACTTGGGAATTGCTTGAAGTAATTACAGAATTGCCATTGGGTTTATATATTTGTCATATTATTACTTTGGTGGGCCCTCGATTACATCAGTTTGGGATTTCTAATTTTTGACGATTGGCACTTGCATGACAATTATTTGCTACCGTGAGGGAGATTGGAAATTATTTATCGAGATCTTACTTGCATAGAGATTATTTCTACCATGAAGGGGTGAATTGGAGATCATTTTTATTGGGAACTTACTTGCATGGAGATTATTTTATTGGGATCTTACTTGCAGCGCTACTTTTGATTATTAGATTTTTTTTAATGCTCCTCCTTTGAGATTCTGATTATTGGTGGTCATTATTTGTCCACATGTAATCATAGTTATCAAGGCATCGCCTTGTGTTCAGGCTCCTTGTTTGCCTTGGACGCCATGGCGGGCACCTTGCCGCCATGGCAGTGTCGCCTTGATTTTTTGACCCTCTAAAAGACTAAAATGCCATGGTCTTCTTCCCGCCTTGATAACTATGCGTGTAATGCTACACGTGAGGGGGAGATTGAAGATTATTATTCTCTTATCTATTATTGAAGAATATTATTCTCTTATCTGCTCATGACATCAGCTCAAGACAATTTTTATCTGAAGATTACTATTATTTATTTGTCTGTATCCTCAACAACAATTTTATCTATGAAGATGGTATTCATCAACAATTCATATTTATTTGGTCTACAACAACCTGATGTTGTCTGGTCCGCAGTAACCTATACTGCCTTTCTGATTTGCAGTAACCTATACTGTCTATCTGGTCCACTATAACCTATACTGTTTATCTAGTCTACAGCAACCTGATGTTGTCTGGTCCGCAGTAACCTATATAGGCCTATTATCATTGGAGTTTTTATCTAAGACCTCTATTTGGGACTATATATTTGCCTTTGTTTGAGCAAAATACTACTTACTACCTGACTTCTTTGAGAAGGGCTTTTAATGTAGCCATTGGATGCTGCACTTTTATCTTTCTTTCAGAAGATGATTACCTACTACTAACCTTCTTTGTGAAGTGCTAGCTACTACTAGCCTTCCTTGTGATGTGCTTTTGATATTGTTGTAGCTGATGTGATGTTGTGGATTGTGGTTAGTGTTCACTACCACTTATTTTGCTCGTTGCTGATTGGATTTGTTCGACACAACGGTTATTATTTATTGATGTTGTCGATGATTGTGTGCTTGAGTTGATATTGCTACATGAATAATGTTTCTCTCCATGTTCACTAGCGCCTGTAACTACTATTCAAGACTGGTGTTGCGTTTAATTTCTATTCTGGTTGGTCCAAGCTGGAGTTTTCTTTTGATATATGTATGCTCCAGCTTGAGGGGGAGTGGTAAAGTAGTGTTGTTATGGGTGTATTGGGTTACTGGCGGTAGTTTGTGGACCTGTTATTTAGTTAGTTTATTTCCTTTTGTTTATTTCCTATTGTAACTAGGATAGCTTCCTATTATAGAGTTCTATTGTAACTAGGATGGCAAGGTTATTATATATAGACAAAGAGTGAGGTCAGAAGACCCACCAATTCTGTTTGCTCTTTACAGAATTTCTGAACTTCTTCTATTGATTTCTTCTCTTCCCATTCTTCGTCTTTGCTTGCTGGTTTGATGGTTTATTAGTGTTGATACTGTCACAGAGGTCATTAGACAAAGATGAAGGGGGAACTGTTGAGAAGTACTGTTCACGTGACACTGTTCACGTGAACAGTGATTTGGTTGATATGTATATGTTCTATTTTCCTAGTCCTAGTTGAAGTCCTAGTTTCTAATTATGTCAAGTCCTAATTCTACTGTGAGTTGTTAGTCTTAGTTTCAATTTGAGTTGTTAGTTCTAGTTCTTTTCCTATTGTAACTTGGAATCCTATCATGATTAGAAATTCCTAATTTGATTAGGAGTTCCCCTTTCTATTTGTAATTTCCCCTCTATTATAAATAGAGGGGCTTTCCTATCAATAAAGACAATAAGTTATTGTTCTCTCCTCTTCCTCATCTTCTTCTCTTTCTCTTTTCTTCTCTCTAGAGTTACTGGTTACAGGTCCTAGGTTTTCTACATGGTATCAGAGCTAGGCAATCAGTGACTGATTCTCTCCAAGATTGACATTTTGAGAGTCGGTTCGGGTTTCTGGTTTGAAGAAGAAAACCCTAGTTCATAGAAAAAGAAGAACTAGGGTTTCATGTACTCAATTCATTTATTCGATTCTGAAAACTCTACATCAGATTTCGAATCTAAGTTCTGCTCTTCAGATGAGTTGCAGATTAAATACTGATTTGTTGATCGATTAATGAAGAACCTGGTTCTGGGCTGTGGTTGCTTCTGAAGAACCTGCTTTCGTTGAAGGTGCAATCCCTTTTTCTCGATTTGACGGTGATCGAGGGGCTAGAGTTCAGGACCTGCCCTATTTTTGCTCAGTTTCTCTTTGCTTATCGTGAGGAAGATCTCTGATTTTCTGGTTTTCGTCTTGCTGAGTGTTGCTTGGCTTTGTTGTTGGATGGGCTCTTGTTCTCTGATGTTGGCTATTAATTTCTGGTGGTATCGATTCTTTGCAGGTATTTTTTTGCTGCTGGTTCGATTGAAGCTATTCTTCCACGGAGTCAAATATTTATCGCTGGCTCGCTGCTGTTCCCCTACCGCCAGATTGGAGTTGCAGGTTTTCTGTTTAATCTTTGACCTTCTATTTGGAGTTGAGTGGAAATCTTCCTTTGCTGGAATCATATCTTTTCTGGTTTTACTGTGAGGTTGAAGTTGCAGCTTTTGTTCCGCCTCCTCCTTTCCCTGCTTTCTGATCTGAGTTTTTGGAGATTACATTAATTTTCTGCTGCTGTTTCTGATCGAAGAATCAGTTGGCTGCTGGTTCTTGTTTTCCTCTGTGGCTCGTTTTTCTCTTGTGGTTGGTTCTTTCTCCCATCGTGAGGTTGAACTGTTGAAGACAGCGTTATAGTGTTTTGGCTGGTTGCGTGAGGAAGACATCCAATATCTCAAAGTGGGTTTCCTTTTATGAGTTGGTTTCCTTTTTGGTTACTCTACTTTATTCCTAGCGTTTTATTTTATTCTTTAAGTTCCCTTTTATGCCCTTATCATCTTTTCTTATCTACCTTTGTCCTTATTTTACTGCTCATTCCAACATTACCCTTTTACCTTGCGTGGTATTTGTAAGTAGATTTCATCTAAATTATCTACCCAAGAGCCCCTTGACAATTCTGGTTATTTACAAGATTGCCACTCTCCATAGCCATTATTTTACTTATTGCATCCCATTCCTTTTTGTTTATCAAAAAGGCCCTTGCAAAATTTTGGTTATTTACGGAACTGCCATTACCTTTTAATACATTCCCCTATTTGACTACCCAATTAACCCTTGAAAATTCTGGTTTATTACCAGTTTACCCTTTGGCTTGGATTGTATTTAAAAGTGGATTTCCACCAAATTACAGTCATGCCATCCCTTTTCCAACACCGTTCCCTTTCAATAATTCTAATTCCCTTCATATCCCAAAACATACCTTTGGCATTTACCCATAACACCTTTGGAAACTTTCGGTAAATTACAATTTTGCCATTCCTTCCTTTTTAATTACCCATAGCACTTTTAGAAAATTCTGAAATATTATGTTTTTGCCAATCTTTTACATTATCTCTGTTATGTCCACGTGTACTACACGTGAGGGGGATTATGTACAGTACACCCATGAGACATTGTAGAGCGAACTTGCGGGAACACTTGGTGCAAAGCATAGACGATCGAGTTTTCACCATTGCCAATGGGTATCTACTTTGTTATTGGGTTGAGTACGCCATAAGGGGAGATTGAAGTATTGAAATATTGAAGATATTTGGTTGTTGCCTATTTGAGGACTTTCGATTAGGTTGATACAGTTTTTTCCGCTACCGATTCGTTTGTTTTCGCTACTTGCTGCTCTAGTTATTTCACTTCAAGATTCTAAGTCACTATGACAATCGAGATTCATCACTGGATAGCTATTGAAGATCGTTGAAAGCTGCCTTTTTTGGAAGACATTCCAGTCCGGTTTTTCTGATCATGTCTGTCCAAGTTTTGAAGATCTATTTTTTCAAGTTCTTGAAGGTTTATTTGGGAGCTACATTCATATGTCAAGCTGGATTCTACTACAACTTAGTTTTTTTCATTTTGTTCAAGTTGGGCATTAGTACCTTGTATGCGCCAACTTGAGGGGGAGTGTTAGCATTATTAGGAGTTCTTTTTTCTTTAGTTCAAGCTGGATCTTCTTTCTTTACTTTATCCAGCTTGAGGGGGAGTGTTGAGAAGTATTGTTCATGTGACACTGTTCACGTGAACAGTGATTTGGTTGATATGTGTATCTTCTATTTTCCTAGTCCTAGTTGGAGTCCTAGTTTCTAATTATGTCAAGTCCTAATTCTACTCTGAGTTGTTAGTCTAAGTTTCAGTTTGAGTTGTTAGTTCTAGTTCTTTTCCTATTGTAACTTGGAATCCTATCATGATTAGGAATTCCTAATCTGATTAGGAGTTCCCCTTTCTATTTGTAATTTCCCCTCTATTTTGGGCTTTCCTATCAATAAAGACAACAAGTTATTGTTCTCTCCTCTTCCTCATCTTCTTCTCTTTCTCTTTTCTTCTCTCTAGAGTTACTGGTTACAGGTCCTAGGTTTTCTACAGGAACCAACCATGCCTTAACTAATAAGTTCATGAGCCAACAACCACTCCACAATTGACGAACACATGATCAAAAGTTTGTTCATTCTTACAGCATAGGTGGTATCTACTTACCCAGGCTAAAGCCTCTCTTGAATTGCTGCAGCATTAAAAAACTTCTTCAATCTTCATAGATACTTAGACAGAACCCAAGAAAAACACAAATACTCGGAGGAGCATTACTTTTCCAGATGCATGCCCTATCCCCAATTTTGAACTCTTCCT
>NW_025317899.1:0-23695 GCF_018873765.1 Telopea speciosissima
CCTTAGATAGGGCATTATAACTATATGTCCTTGTTTAACCCCAGTATTTACTATTGCATCTATACCTTGATGTTAATGATGCATACCAAACTATTGTTTTAAATGATAATAGTTTGATTCTTTCCCCAGCTGATCAACCATAGTTGGACAACATCTGAACACCTACCAGCGGATGAATACTCGAGGACGTACTAATACGGCCTCCACTTCTAATCCCCCCAAATGTTGATCAGCCTCAAAGGGAGGATACACATTAAAATCCTCTGATCCTCACGGCCCAGGATGTTACCACTATTGTGGATCATATGATGGACCGTCAACAACAGCAAATGTAGCAATTCATGACCACCATGGCCACACAGTTACAAACTGCCATGAGGACCATGCAGGCCCCTCCTGCTGCCTCTGCTGCCCCTACTACCCAAGCTGCCCCTGTAGCTCATGTTCCACCAATGGGTCCTCCTGCCCCTGATGCCCCCACAAATGATGTTACTGGCCGCTTAATGGAAAGATTCTTGAAGATCCAGCCCTTGACCTTTGCTGGAATTTCTAAGAACTCCCTCCTACCAGTAAAGTGGGTTAAAGAAATGGAGAAAGCCTTTGAGTTCTTAGGCTGCAATGAAGAATAGAAGATTTCTTATGCAATGTATAATCTTCAGCAAGAAGCAGAAGCCTGGTGGCAGATCACCAAGCCCATTTTGGCTGCTGCCCGCCCTGTTCTAACTTGGGAAATCTTCAAGGAAGTTGAACTCATGGAGCTAATTCAGGGACCCAGATCTGTGCTAGAGTATCAACAGAAGTTCGAGGAGCTCTTTTTCTTCGCCCCTCCCCACTTGAACACTGATGAAGCAAAAGCATAGAAATTTGAGGATGGTTTGAGGCCATCCCTTGCCACAGTAATGATCACCCACAAGACTCAGGGTTATTCCGAAGTAGTACAGCTCGCAAAGAGGATTGAAGATAAACAGAGAGACTGTTAGAAGTCATGTATTAGGGGTAGTTTAGGAACTAGTCTATCACTAGTTGCCTTATTATGTAATTCTTCTATTTCTTATTTATTTCCCTTATACCTCCCTAGGGAGGTAGATGTAATTCCTATTAGTGATGATTAAATGAATATATGGTGAATGGAGAAGTCTCTCCATTCACAATCGTTACAGCCCAATACACTCTTCTCTCTTCTCTCTTCCCTCTTGCTATCTTCTTCTTCCTCCAACCTCTTCCTTCTCTCTTCTTATTTCCTAAACCTATATTCTAACTTGGTATCAGAGCCCTAGGGTTTGAGAGTCGAATCCAGCTTCCTGTTCTCATTTTTTGCTTCTCTTTGAAATCATTTATTTCAAGGAGAAGCCTCCTATGTAAACAAATCTGTGAGAAAACTATGAAATAGTGTTGGAATAACCTATTCTAGTGATTCCTATTGCTATTCGAGCTTGGATGCAGCTCATTTGGTGATTTAAAGTTCAGATAGCTACTGTTTGGAGTTACCGCCAACCCTCCACTGCAGTTCCTACATCTCCTTCGATTGGCCTGGTTTTGTGGATTGGAATGGGTCACTAGAATCGTGGAAGGATGGTGTTCAAGGGCCATGTACTGCTTCTTGCTGATTGAAGACTACATCTAAGCACAACTCTTTTTCGTGGGAACCAGTTTCTGCCCAGATTTCTAATGTTGCAGACTTCATTCCCTTATGTCTTTCTCATTTCGGCATGGATTTGATGGTGGAGCAGCTTATTAGGATCGTAGAAGGATCCTTTTTCCTGTCTTTTGTGCTCCTTATGGCTGGATGAGTGCTTCTCTTTGATAAAACTCAATCTCATGGTTCCTCTGTTTTGCCCAGGTAACACCGAGAGTAATTTTCTTCCTTTTTTTCTTGCTTCGAGTTGAAGGTTGATGCTCTCTTAGTTGAGGATTGGATATGCATAGACTTTGAGCAGTTTTATCACTTGTTTGAAGCTTTTATTACTACTTGCAAGCCTTTGTGAGGCCTTTTTGGGGACTGACCTCTTGGGCTGCTATTATCTCGCCCGTGAAGTGTTTGATTTAAGTCCTCTTAGACATTTCTTCGCTAGGACTGCTTCGGCGCAGTGTGCTATCCTAGGCTGCTTATAGGACTTCTTGCTTGTTTAGGTTGAGTATGTACTCCCCACTTGCCTTTGGTGATATTGTTTATTGTTGGTATCCATCATGGCTGGTTCGGATACATCGTGTTGCATGCTCTTGATTCTCGCCTCCCACCGTTGTCCCTCGTTGGCTTACGAGAGTACTCATCAACCGATTTCTTTTGTGAAGCTTGATGGTACTAATTACTGGATTGGTCACACTCTGTGAGACTTTCCCTCGGGAGTAAGGGAAAGCTTGGATATATAACAGTGCTATCAAGGCCCCCACGCTGGTTCACCGGCCTTTGATAAATGGGAGACCGAAAATTCTCTGTTATGACTGGTTGATCTTCTCCATGAAGCCCGAGATTGGGAGAAGATTTATAAGGAAGGAAACTGCCAAAGCTATTTGGGACAATGTCTCTGTGGCCTTTGACGAGTAGGTGACACCGCCAAGGTCTATCGGCTCCATCAACGAATCCACTCATTGAAACAGGGTGACAACACTATTTCGAGTACTACAGTGCGTTCCTTAGTCTTGTGGAAGAGTATGATCATTACAGAGACCTTCTTTTGACCAACCCAGAGGATGAAGCCAAGGTGTATCTGACTCTTGAAAAAGAGCGTGTCTTCTCTTTGCTTGGTGGTTTGAACTCTGACTATGAGCCAGTTAGACTCCAGTTGTTGGGCCGGTCTCCCCTTCCCTCTCTTAGTGAAGTCTGTAGTTACTTACAGAATGAAGAGACCAAGCGACTTACTATGGCACCACCACCAGCACCATTTGAGAGGTCAGCCCTCAATTCTAGTTCTGTTCAAGACACCAGTGGAGGTGGTAGAGGCCCAGGGCCTAACCGTGAGGAAGCTAGTACCGTGGAGACAGTTGGTGCCAGTGGAGTTGGGCGAGACAGATTTAAATGTGATCATTGTGGTTGCATTGGACACACTAAGGATAGGTGTTGGTCTCTCCATGGTCGTCCTCCTGGTATGCGTGGTTGTGGTGGCCATATAGGGGGAGCTCGGGCTCATTCCACAGCGGCAACTAATGCTGATGCCCCACAGGATGACTCCACCTTTATGGATGCAGTGGTTCGTAGGGTTGTGTCATAGTTGAGCACATCTAGTATGGCTAGATCCTCATCATCCTCAGCTTCCACTGCCGCCCAGTCTTGGGTCATTGACTCGGGTACCACGGACCACATGACTGCTACGTCTCATTATTATGATTCCTATACCATTTGCTCTGGTAAGGACAAGGTTAGGGTAGCTGACGGCTCCCTTTCCTCCATATCTGGTAAGGGTAATATCCCTATGACATCATCTATTTCACTTTCTTCTGTTCTTCATGTCCCTAACCTTACTCTGAATATTCTATCTGTGAGTCATCTGACTAAATCTCTCAACTGCTGTGTCAGATTTTTTCCTTCTCACCGTCTTTTTTAGGATTTGGTGACGAAGAGGATTATTGGTAGTGGACGTAAGGAGAAAGGCCTCTACTTTTTGATCCGTTTTTGCCCACAGCTCATTCCTATGTGTGTGGCCGAAACGATAGTAGTTTTGTGGATTCTGTTATGTTATGGCATCGCCGTCTTGGCCATCCATCTTTTGTTGTAATGAGGAAACAGTTGCCTCACTTATTTTCATCTATTGCCTCTTCTCATGTTTTTCAATGTGAAACCTGTATGTTTGCCAAACATTGTAGGTCTTCATATCCTTATCATGGTAATAGAACTGTTGCTCCTTTTCATATTGTGCATACTGATGTGTGGGGTCCTTCTCCTACTACTTCTTTATTTGGCTATCGTTACTTTGTGTCATTTGTTGATGATTTTTCACGTGCCACATGGACTGTTCTTCTGAAGCATAAGAGTGATGTTTGTGATGCCTTTCAGAATTTTTACCAAATGATTCTTACCCAATTTGAGACCCGCATCAAAATTGTGCGTTCTGATAAAGGGGGAGAGTATATGTTTGGTGGCCTTCAAGCCTTCTTTACTACTCATGGCATTATCCATCAGCTAGCGTCTGTTGACACGCCCCAACAAAATGGGGTTGCTGAGAGGAAAAATCGCCATCTCCTAGAGGTCACCCGTAGTCTCTTGCTGGGCATGCATGTCCCCAAGACCTTCTGGTCTGCGGCTCTTCTAACCGCCTCCTTTCTCATCAATCGTATGCCTACCAAGCTTCTTAACTACAAATCTCCCTTGGACATCTTATCTCCTAAGGCCTCTGTCTTTTCTCTTCCTCCTAGAGTCTTTGGTTGTGTTTGTTATGTACATGTTAACAAATCTGCTCGCACTAAACTTGATCCTAAAGCTCTTAAGTGTCTCTTTCTTGGGTACTCTTCTACTACCAAGGGGTGCAGGTGTTATCATCCTTCTTCCCGCCGAAGTTTCATTTCCAAGGATGTTACCTTCCTTGAATCTATCCCTTTCTTTGTTCCTTCTCAGCATCCTCTTCAGGGGGAGAATTGTGGGAGTGAATAGGCTACTGATGATTTCTTCCTTTCTCCTCTACCTACATCTCCTTTTCTGCTTGACATTGGAAAACACAGGACTGTAGATGTGGTTGAGATTAATGATCAACCAAGGAGGAATACAGATTTGGTTGTTGAAAGTTATTCTGGTAAGGAGAAGGATTACCACCTTACATACAAAAAAGGTGAAAGCTTGGATAATACAAGAAAGATGATCTACCAAGAGTCCTCTTCAGATCCAGATCCACATCCTGAGATTCATCCTCCTCAATAAGGTGACATTTCTTCTCCTCCATCTGATTTGGACCTTCCTATTGCTATTAGGAAAAGGAAAAGAACTTGTACTAATCCTATATCCCAGTTTGTTTCCTATGATGCAATGTCTCCTACAGGACTTGCCTTTATTTCTGCTCTTTCTACTGCTTCCATTCCCAAGAATGTCATTGATGTTATGTCTGACCCAAAGTGGAGACAAGCCATGTCTGAGGAGATGATGGCACTTGAGAAGAATGGTACTTGGCAACTTGTTGACCTTCCTAAGGGACGTGTCCCAGTTGGATGCAGATGGGTCTACACAATCAAGTATAAATCTGATGGCTGTATTGAGAGATACAAAGCAAGGTTGTGGCCAAGGGGTACAGTCAAGTCTATGGAGTTGACTACCAGGAGACATTTGCCCCTGTGGCCAAGCATAACTTAATAAGAGTTCTTTTATCCTTAGCTGCCAACAAAGATTGGCCCATATATCAGTTGGATGTGAAGAATGCCTTCCTTCATGGTGATTTGGAAGAGGAAGCGTACATGCAAATTCCACCAGGCTTCAAGATGCCCTCAGCTGAACGGAAAGTGTGTCTCCTTAAGATGGCTCTATATGGTCTCAAACAGTCACCAAAGGCATGATTTGAGCGCTTCCGACAGGCCATTCGGAAGAATGGATATTCCTAGAGCCAAGCTGATCATACTCTCTTTACCAAGCGGAGTAATGGTACTATCACAGCTCTCATTGTCTATGTTGATGATATCGTGCTCACAGGAGATGATACAGCTGAGATAGGTAAATTAAAGAGCTACCTGGCACAGCAATTTGAGATCAAAGATCTGGGTCCCTTGAAGTACTTCTTAGGAATAGAAGTATCAAGGACCAAGAAAGGGATCAACATATGTCAGAGGAGGTTTATTCTTGACCTGTTGACAGAGACAGGGATGTTAGGTTGCAAACCAGCTAGCTCTCCTATTGAGCAGAATCACAAACTAGGAGAGGATTGTGGTCCCTCTCTTATTGATGCAGGGAAGTATCAAAGGCTAGTGGGGAAACTTATCTATCTCTCTATGACTCGGCTAGATATCTCTTATGCAGTTAGAGTTGTCAGTCAATTCATGCATGCTCCCAAGAGTGGCCATTTGGATGTTGTGTATCGCATTCTAAGGTATTTGAAGCAAGGTTTAATATTTCGCGATATCTCGGTATCTCGGGCCTACCGAGATATCCGAGATACCCGAAATATCGCGAAATGCTGCATTTTTTCTGCAATATTTCGGGGGTCCATCTCGGAGGGTATTAGGCCATATCTAGGCCTGAAACTTCATGGACAGCCTTATTTAAGCTTAATAAACACATTTAAACCATAAAATTACAAAAATATAAATTCAAATTGGTGTTTTGGGCTTGCACCCTTGATTGACATACGGTCGCCGACCCTAATGTATAAATAGTTAAATACACATAGATTAGGCAGTTAATATTTAATAATAGTATTTAACTTCATTACATATCCAGTTAAAGCCAATACACATTGATGAGTACCATGATTCTCATAAACTCCATAATATTCAATAACTCAAAACTCAATAGCTCAAATGCTTAAAGCCTTAAAGGTAATACACTAAGTATCAAAGTCACAAGACTCGCAAGGCACAACTCACAAGTTCATAGATCAATGAAATCACAACTTAAGTTACAAATTACAAGTGCTAAACTGCTAATAGTAGTTGCTGTGCCTCCCTGGATCAATCCCACTCATGCCTCGCTGGAGTCGACGTCCATTGCTCTCTGTTTGAAGGACATATGTGGACCACGGTATAGAATCGGAGAAGAAATGAGTGTAGTCATCCACAAGTGTCACGTAAATGGAATCATCAACATACTATAGGTAACCTATCCTAGGATATAAGCTAGGGTTACCAATCGATCCATCCGTGAAGAAGATGATCCACTGTGATATGATGTTGGCGCCAGCGCAAGAGGCGATGGCATTGGCTGCATGTATGGTGGTGAGGTTGGTAGCTAGGTCCGCTAGGGTATGCAAAGATGTTATCTACAAAAGATGATCCAGTATGTCCCTGGGACTGGGACTGGTAGTCATAGTCCCCTACCCCACTAAACTGCCCATATGATGATGATCCATATCCATATCCACCGTGAGGTTGTGATGCACTATAATCCAATGCCAATGGAGTGGTATGTGCGTCAAAAGATGGGGCACGCCAATGTCCAGTCGGGCCTCCCTCCCTATCACCCATACTCAAACCACCAACAGAGCTAGATAGGTTATCAATGTCCATGTGATCAGGTTGCAACTGTGTTTGTCGACCCCTACGCTTCCTGTTGTATGTATGTAGGGGGCCTCTTGAGGGTGAGGGTGCGGGGGCATGTGCTCTGTGGTCCATATCTTGTGTGGCATGATCAAACTGTCTCTCCAGTGAATCGGAGTGGCTCTACAGGTGCCGTATCCTGGGCCTCCTGGCCTACCACATAACGCTCTCGCATGCTGTCAAATTCTTCACCAGCATCACCACCACCAACATCACCACCACCAGCATTACCACCACCACCATCACCATCACCACCACCAGCATCACCATCATCATCATTTGAGGACTTAGACCAGTCTTCATCATCAACAACATTGCCACCAGTGGGTTGGAATGGTATGGGTGAGGCTTCCCTTGCATGTATCTGACCCTCATCAGCCATATACTCGTCCACATCAACACCAATCTCAGAAGCTATCATGGGGTCGGGCCTACCTCCCTCCTCATCCAACACTGGCTCACCTCTATCCCTCACCCAATCCACAATAGGGTCCTATCGCGTCGAGTCAACTTGAAAGATGTCGACTAGATCAATGGTGCCCCTCTGTCTCTCATGTCCCATGCGTATGTGCTTGCAGTTTCAGCCTCAAGTTGTAGTGCACATACACCATGTCGAGATAAACGCCGAGACCCCAATGCATGCGCTCTTGGAGTGGATGAGTGCAAAGGTACTCCAGTTCCTCTCACAACCAGATGCAGAACATGTTTGGGAAAGGACTTTAATTGCTATTCTTCTTAAGTTTTCAGCCGATTCCCCATACAACACCTACCATTCAGCTGCATTACAAGTTTTCAACAAAAAAGACATGTGTCAAATGTTGTTTCAACTTTCAAATTTCAATACATATGTAATTTAAAACTTAAAAGAATTACCAGCATCACCACGTGCTCTGCCTTATATCGCAGCCTCAGTTCCAAAACTTCCCAATGCATCCCTAAATACCTTGATCTACACCCATGTGGAAAATTAGTAAGTACTTCTTCACTACTTATTTGAAAGCATCAATAAGTTAAGTTTCCAAATGAACTCACCTCATTGTTGCAAATTGCTTGTAGTGCACCATCTGGCTCCAACTTCTTCACTACTTGTTTCACAGCATCAATAAGTTGAGTTTCCAACCCAAGCCTATTGTTATATTGAAACTTAGGGTTCAAATAGTATGCTGAAATATGACATATAGAATAGAGGTATTGTCAAATGCATAGGTAATTAGTAAATAATAATACTATGAATTAGTAAACATAAAACAAATTTACTCATGACCTTATGCGGTGGATGCATAAGTTGATTCTCCCAGCGAGCATTTATGATATCTAAGAAGTGTTTGCTACTGCGAGGAGCCACACTATAGACACTATCTTTCATCAAGTCTATTGCAACATATAGGACTGGCATGGTTGGGCCATTCAGAGCAGAGTCGGCAACATGTAGAACTTTAACTATTGACTCCAAAACTTTCACCACTTTACTTAGTTTGGTCCAGAAGTCCTCAGATGACATCGTTGCTTGTGCTTCCCTCCCATTTACAGTCTTGGAACCCTTCCATTCAAACCACTCCTCAGAAGCAAACATGCTTCTTAGCCCGGCCTTCTTTGTCTCAATGCTTTTGAGGGCAATGTAGTTGGTGGCAAATCTTGTGATGCCAGGCCTAACCAAGTCACCCCCACATTTTTCCCTCAATAGATTGAGTGCATAGGAGTGGTTGTATACAAAGTTGGTGACTTGTCTTGTACTTTCAACCACAGTCTTCACCAACTTTAACTTTCCCATATCTTTTAGCATTAAGTCAATGCAATGGGCTGCACAAGGAGTCCAGAAGAGCCGGTACTTACTATTGTTCATCATCTTCTCACCGGCCAGCTTGAAGTTACTTTCGTTGTCTGTTACAATCTGGACAACATTCTCAATACCCACATCTTTTTCCACTACTTCCTTTAACAATCTGTAAATATATTTTACATCCTTTATCTCTTTGGATGCATCCACAGATTTGAGGAACACTTTTGTAGTGATGAGGGGGAATCAACAGGTGACCAACAGCTTTGACCATCCCCAAACAGAATTCCGATGAAGCAGGAACATTGGGGATAAAATCTCCAAGGCATGGAGCTTTCTCTTCGAAGAACCATGGTGGCAGAACAAACTCTATGTGTTCGCTTTCTGAAGCAACAGCAACTATCAATGTTTCGTCCATAGAGCCTTCAGCGTTAGCAACCTTCGCATCTAATGCATGAGACACAAGCTTCACCTCTTCAAGAACAGCATCTTGAAGGTCATTGCCTTCCTGTGGAGTGTTCTCAACCACCTCTTCATCTTCTGCTGTTTCCACTCTGTCTTCTTTGATTTCTTCGTCATTGACCACTTCAGTAGGGTCTTCTACATGTCGACTGTCCATCTTTGAAGCTATAGGTGCTGTCTCTTTCTTTTCATCACAATTCACTGCCACTTCAGCTTTATCTTCAACTTGTTCTCTCTCAATTTCCTTTGGCAATGTAAATTTGTATTCTCTATACATGTCCTCTTTGTAATCCTTGTGCCTATCCCTGTCTTCCTTATGCCTTCTATGAGGTTGGTGATCTTGGGACTAGACCTGGTATCTGTCCTCATCTAGGGGAATGTTGAAGCCCCTATGAGGAGTAACCTGTCGTTGCTCAATCAGGTGCAACCTTGCAGTAATAGTCCTCTGTGTAGCTCTAAAATCTTCAAACAACGCCTTCTGATCTGCTGTAAACTTGCGGAACATCTCTAACATGGCTGCCATAGGGTCGGCTGGTTGTGGCAGCACCAGGTTGCCATGTTCGTCCATGGCTCTGACACCAACTAATGTAGTCCTAGAATAGGTGATAATCCTATTGAAACCAATTGGATGCAACCAAATCTATGAAACCAATTGGATGCAACCAAATCTATACCGGTTCAATCTAAAAACATAAAAATAACTAAGTATTGGGCTAATCCTGTATGCAACCTAAGTACCCTTAGTTTAGGCTCATTAAAGTGGCCTATTACATAAAAAACCCTTGGGAACAAAGACCCAACATGGATATAACCCAACCCTAGGCCTATTTCTAAAGAAATAAGCCTTATTTGGTGATCATTCTGCATCAAACACTGTCCTCCCATCACAATAAACCATGAAATTGATGATGGACTTTCTTGTAGGCCCAGTCCATCCATCTGCCATTATAGTCACCCCATATGTCTCCCACATATTCCTCATCTCACTAATGTACTCATCAATCTCACTCTTTTGTTGAGGTAGATAAACATTCATTACCTCATATAGGGTAGGGCCCTTGAATCCTGGGCCAGCCTCTGCAATGGTATCTATCATGGTATCATAATGGGGGCCTTGTGCAATGTTTGCTAGGATGGTATGGTATAGCATCCACTTAGCTATTGATTCTTTAGCCAATCCCTTCATCCCCTTCCATGCTCCTTTGATTCTGAGTTGACTGCTTCCTTTCTTCTTATGCAATTTAGGATCAGATGTTGATGGTGGTACTGGTACTGGTAGAGGTGTTGGGGCTGCCCTCACACTTTGTGATCTTCTAAAAGGATTCAAAGATCTAGGACCTCCAGAACTGCCAGCTCCTCCACTACCCCCTACTCTTTGTCTCTACTGATCATCTTGAAAACTTACTCTACTCCTTGAAACGGTCCGCCTAAAATCCCTAGCCTCCTCTGCTATTTGTATGTCATCAGATACTGCAATATCATCATCATCAGAGAAGTCATCATCATCATCATCATCATCATCATCATTGTATCGTCTTCCTCCTCCCATAGAAACTCCTCACTGTATCCTCAAGTTGTTCTCTTATCCTTTGCTTGTCAGCCTTCCTCTTCTTCTTTCCCCTCAAACTATCACCAATCTCCCTGGCAACTTCGGTAGGGACCATATGACAACCTACAACATCTTTAGATC
This sequence comes from Telopea speciosissima, assembly GCF_018873765.1. Taxonomy (NCBI): domain Eukaryota; kingdom Viridiplantae; phylum Streptophyta; class Magnoliopsida; order Proteales; family Proteaceae; genus Telopea; species Telopea speciosissima. The sequence goes on from NW_025317899.1 coordinate 11,097, forward strand.
CTCCAGTCAGATGTTGTTTAAGTCTACCGAACCCACCTCCCATAAATTGCATGTGACAATAGTTACATATAGATTTTCTCTTATCCCCATCAATGGGAGTGCCATGTAACCATGCAATGTCACCCCTATGCTGGCTGGCTGGTCTCTCTTGTTCCCTCTGTTCTCTTTGTTCCCTCCGCCCCCTTTGTTGACTACTTTCCCCCACCTTTTGCTTGCCCTTCGCACGTTGTCTATCACAATCCGTCATAATGATACTTGTTTACTGCAATGTAAGTAACACAAATAATTAAAAAACTTAATGTAGATGCACTTCAATTGACACTTTTAGATTACCAATACACTTGTATAATTATTTAATATTTTTCCCCTAACCCTTATATTTTTCACATAATTAAAACCATTTTTTTATATATAATGTTAATATAAGTATTGACCTAACACAACAAAACCAAAAATTAGTAAACATAATATACATGTAATGCATTTCAAAACATATAGAAATAACTTTCATATTTTTTCATTATTTTTTAAACTTAAAACTCATATTTTTCCTTATTTATTTTTGTTTTTTTTATTTTTTATATATTTTTCTTAATTTTCGAAAATTAAAATAATTATTTAAGAGCAGAAAAATAAATCCGACCTTAACGTGAAGCCGTAGATCGGCCATTGGTGTCTAACATATATTTAATTCATTACCATCTAAGTCATATTACCCCTAATTATTTCCTATTTTAGTTGTAGGAAAATGAATTTTTAAAACCAGAAAAAAAAAAAAAAAAACCACATATGAGAAAAAAATTGTGATACCGTGAGGCTGTAGATCGGCCTCCGGTGTCTAACATATATTAATATCATCAACATCCAACAACATTTGTACAAAGTATTTTTAAAAAAAATAGTTTAAGAGAAATAGAATTTACCTTAAATAGTGAAAATAGGCTTGGATGATGAGCTTAGATGACCCTCCGACGTCTTCCCGTGACAAGGAGCTTCAACAATGCTTGGATGATGCTTGGAAGGGAGGAAGAAGAGAGAAAATAGAGTTTCAGCAGCTCTCGGTCGAAATATCGACCAAGAGCTGCGAAATATGGTATAAAATGGCCCCTCACGTGACACTATTTATCACTTTTTCAATATCTCGCGATATATCGTGAGGTCCACAATATTCGTCTATATCTCACGATATATCAATGAAATATTATATTTTTTGGTTTCGTATCTCGGACATGTCGAGATATACGAAATTTGGTGATATATCGCCGAAATTTCGTGAGATTTTCAACCATGATTTGAAGTCCTCTCCGGGAAAGGATTGTTGTATGCAAGGCACAACCACTGAGAGTGGAAGGCTTCACGATCTTGATGGGCTGGTTCCATTACGGACGGAGATCTACCTCCGGCTATTGTACCTTTGTGGGAGATAACTTAGTCACATGGAGGAGCAAGAAACAGCATGTTGTGGCAGATCTAGTGCCGAGGCGAATTTAGAGCTATGGCACATGGAGTGTGTGAGCTCATCTCGGCTGAAAAGACTTGTTCAAGAAGCTGGGATTTGACATCTTGAAGGGCCCATGAGACTGTACTTTGACAACAAGGCTGCCATCGTATTGCCCACAACCCCGTGCAACATGACCGGACTAAGCACACGAGGTTGATAGGCATTTCATCAAGGAGAAGATAGACTACGGCTGTATTTGTACTCCTTTTGTGAAGACCGGGGATCGTTAGCGAGATATCTTCACCAAAGCTCTTGGCTCTCCTCGGTTTAGTTCCTTCCTAAGCAAGCTGGGAATGCATGATATATATTCTCCAGCTTGAGGGGGAGTGTTAGAAGTCATGTAATAGGGGTAGTTTAGGAACTAGTCTATCACTAGTTGCCTTATTATGTAATTCTTCTATTTCTTCTTTATTTCCCTTATACCTCCCTAGGGAGGTGGATGTAATTCCTATTAGTGATGATTAAATGAATATATGGTGAATGGAGAAGTCTCTCCATTCACAATCGTTACAGCCCAATACACTCTTCTCTCTTCTCTCTTCTCTCTTGCTATCTTCTTCTTGCTCCAACCTCTTCCTTCTCTCTTCTTATTTCCTAAACCTATATTCTAACTGAGACACCTATCTGACTAATCAAGGGTCTGGCAAGAGATCACTACCCTCTGCAAACAGGGGATACAACAAATTCCCTAAGCTGGTCTACTACAGCTCGGCCTCTTCTCAGCCTCAAAAGGGGGCTACAGAGTCATCTGCTCCTAAGCTGGTATATGTAAACCCCAACACCAAGGCTATAGAAGCCCTAGCAAAAGTAACCAGCCAAGAAGCCAAATGCTACAATTGTGGCCAAGCGGGCCACTATTCAAGGACCTGCTTCAATCGGGGACCCCCACTACCTCATCGACAACCATGGTTGAAAATCTCGCGAAATTTCGCAATATCGAGTTTCGTATATCTCGACATGTCCGAGATACGAAACCAATCCGAAACAAAAAAATACAATATTTCGTTGATATATCGTGAGATATCGACGAAATATCGTGGACCTCACGATATATCGCGAGATATTGAAAAAGTGACAAATAGTGTCACGTGAGGGGCCATTTTATACCATATTTCGCAGACTCTTGGTCGATATTTGACCGAGAGCTGCTAAAACTCTATTTTTCTCTCTTCTTCCTCATGTTTTGCTCTTCCTCCTCCCTTCCAAGCATCATCCAAGCATTGTTGAAGCTCCTTGTCGCTGGGAAGACGTCGGAGGGTCATCTAAGCTCATCATCCAAGCCTAATTTCACTATTTAAGGTAAATTCCATTTCTCTAAAACTATTTTTTTTAAAAATACTTTGTACAAATGTTGTTGGATGTTGATGATATTAATATATGTTAGACACCGGAGGCTGATCTACAGCCTCACGGTGTCGAAATTTTTTTCCCATGTGTTTTTTTTTTTTTTTTTCTGGTTTTAAAAATCATTTTCCTACAACTAAAATAGGAAATAATTAGGGGTAATATGACTTAGATGGTAATGAATTAAATATATGTTAGACACCAATGGCCGATCTACGGCATCACAAATGTCGGATTTATTTTTCTGCTCTTAAATAATTATTTTAATTTTCGAAAATTAAAAAAAATATATAAAAAATTAAAAAAGCAAAAATAAATAAGGAAAAATATGAAAGTTATTTCTATATGTTTTGAAATGCATTACATGTATATTATGTTTACTAATTTTTGGTTTTGTTGTGTTAGGTCAATACTTATATTAACATTATATATAAAAAATTGGTTTTAATTATGTGAAAAATATAAAGGTTAGGGGAAAAATATTAAATAACTATACAAGTGTATTAGTAATCTAAAAGTGTCAATTGAAGTGCATCTACATTAAGTTTTTTAATTATTTGTGTTACTTATATTGCAGTAAACAAGTATCATTATGACGGATCGTGATAGACAACGTGCGAAGGGCAAGCAAAATGTGGGGGAAAGTAGTCAACAAAGGGGGCGGAGGGAACAAGAGAGACCAGCCAGCCAGCATAGGGGTGACATTGCATGGTTATATGGCACTCCCATTGATGAGGATAAGAGAAAATCTATATGTAACTATTGTCACATGCAATTTATGGGAGGTGGGTCCAGTAGACTGAAACAACATCTAACTGGAGGATCTAAAGATGTTGTAGGATGTCATATGGTCCCTACTGAAGTTGCCAGGGAGATTGGTGATAGTTTGAGGGGAAAGAAGAAGAGGAAGGCTGACAAGCAAAGGATAAGAGAACAACTTGAGGATACAGTGAGGAGTTCGATGGGAGGAGGAAGACGATACAATGATGATGATGATGATGATGATGATGATGATGACATTGCCGTACCTGATGACATACAAACAGCAGAGGAGGCTAGGGATTTTAGGCGGACTGTTTCAAGGAGTAGAGTAAGTTTTCAAGATGATCAGCAGAGACAAAGAGTAGGGGGTAGTGGAGGAGCTGGCAGTTCTGGAGGTCCTAGATCTTTGAATCCTTTTAGAAGATCACAAAGTATGAGGGCAGCCCCAACACCTCTACCAAGATCAAGCACCACCATCAACATCCGATCCTAAATTGCATAAGAAGAAAGGAAGCAATAACCCAGTAATCAAAGGAGCATGGAAGGGGATGAAGGGATTGGTTAAAGAATCAATAGCTAAGTGGATGCTATACCATACCATCCCAGCAAACATTGCACAAGGCTCCCATTATGATACCATGATAGATACCATTGCAGAGGCTGGCCCAGGATTCAAGGGCCCCACCCTATATGAGGTAATGAATGTTTATCTACCTCAACAAAAGAGTGAGATTGATGAGTACATTAGTGAGATGAGGAATATGTGGGAGACATATGGGGTGACTATAATGGCAGATGGATGGACTGGGCCTACAAGAAAGTCCATCATCAATTTCATGGTTTATTGTGACGGGAGGACAGTGTTCCTCAAATCTGTGAATGCATCCAAAGAGATAAAGGATGCAAAATATATTTACAGATTGTTAAGGAAGTAGTGGAAAAAGATGTGGGTATTAAGAATGTTGTCCAGATTGTAACGGACAATGGAAGAAACTTCAAGCTGGCCGGTGAGAAGATGAACAATAGTAAGTACCGGCTCTTCTGGACTCCTTGTGCAGCCCATTGCATTGACTTAATGCTAAAAGATATGGGAAAGTTAAAGTTAGTGAAGACTGTGGTTGAATGTACAAGACAAGTCACCAACTTTGTATACAACCACTCCTATGCACTCAATCTATTGAGGGAAAAATGTGGGGGTGACTTGGTTAGGCCTGGCATCACAAGATCTGCCACCAACTACATTGCCCTCAAAAGCATTGAGACAAAGAAGGCCGGGCTGAGAAGCATGTTTGCTTCTGAGGAGTGGTTTGAATGGAAGGGTTCCAAGACTGCAAATGGGAGGGAAGCACAAGCAACGATGTCATCTGAGGACTTCTGGACCAAACTAAGCAAAGTGGTGAAAGTTTTGGAGCCAGTAGTTAAAGTTCTACATGTTGCTGACTCCGCTCTGAAGGGCCCAACCATGCCAGTCCTATATGCTGCAATAGACTTGATGAAAGATAGTGTCTATAGTGTGGCTCATCGCAGTAGCAAACACTTCTTAGATATCATAAATGCTCGCTGGGAGAATCAACTTATGCATCCACTGCATAAGGCTGGTGAATAAATTTGTTTTATGTATACTAATTCATAGTATTATTATTTACTAATTACCTATGCATTTGACAATACCTCTATTCTATATGTCATATTTCAGCATACTACTTGAACCCTAAGTATCAATATAACAATAGGCTTGGGTTGGAAACTCAACTTATTGATGCTGTGAAACAAGTAGTGAAGAAGTTGGAGCCAGATGGTGCACTACAAGAAATTTGCAACAATGAGGTGAGTTCATTTGGAAACTCAACTTATTGATGCTTTCAAATAAGTAGTGAAGAAGTACTTACTAATTTTTCACATGGGTGTAGATCAAGGTATTTAGGGATGCATTGGGAAGTTTTGGAACTGAGGTTGCGCTACAAGGCAGAGCACGTGGTGATGCTGGTAATTCTTTTAAGTTTTAAATTACATATGTATTGAAATTTGAAAGTTGAAACAACATTTGACACGTCTTTTTTGTTGTAAACTTGTAATGCAGCTGAATGGTGGGTGTTGCATGGGGAATCGGCTGAAAACTTAAGAAGAATAGCAATTAAAGTCCTTGCCCAAACATGTTCTGCATCTGGTTGTGAGAGGAACTGGAGTACCTTTGCACACATCCCCTCCAAGAGGCGCAACAGATGGGGGTCTCAACGTTTATCTGACATGGTGTATGTGCACTACAACTTGAGGCTGAAATTGCAACACATACGCATGGGACATGAGGGATAGAGGGGCACCATTGATCTAACTGACATCTTTCAAATTGACTCAGACGATGAGGACCATATTGTGGATTGGGTGAGGGATAGAGGTGAGCCAGTGTTGGATGAGGAGGGAGGTAGACCCGACCCCATGATAGCTTCTGAGATTGGTGCTGATGTGGACGAATATATGGCTGACGAGGGTCAGATACATATAAGGGAAGCCTCACCCATACCATTCCAGCCCACTGGTGGCAATGTTGCTGATGATGAAGACTGGTCTAAGTCCTCAAATGATGATGATGGTGATGATGGTGATGCTGGTGGTGGTGATGGTGATGCTGGTGGTGGTAATGCTGGTGGTGGTGAAGTTGGTGGTGGTGATGCTGGTGAAGAATTTGACGACATACGAGAGCGTTATGTGGTAGGCCAAGAGGCCCAGGATACGGCACCTGTAGAGCCACTCCGATTCACTGGAGAGACACAGTTTGATCATGCCACACAAGATACAGACCACAGAGCACATGCCCCGGCACCCCCACCCTCAAGAGGCCCCCTACATACATACAACAGGAAGCGTAGGAGTCGACAAACACAGTTGCAACCTGATCACATGTACATTGATAACCTATCTAGCTCTGTTGGTGGTTTGAGTATGGGTGATAAGGAGGGAGGCCCGACTGGACATTGGCGTGCCCCATCTTTTGACGCACATACCACTCCATTGGCATCGGATTATGGTGCATCACAACCTTACGGTGGATATGGATATGGATCATCATCATATTGGCAGTTTAGTGGGGTAGGGGACTATGACTACCAATCCCAGTCCCAGGGACATACTGGATCATCTTTTGTAGATAACATCTTTGCATACCCTAGCAGACCTAGCTACCAACCTCACCAGCCATACATGCAACCAATGCCATCGCCTCTTGCGCCGGCGCCAACATCATATCACAGTGGATCATCTTCTTCACGGACTGGATCGATTGGTAACCCTAGCTTATATCCAAGGATAGGTTACCTACAGTATGTTGATGATTCCATTTACATGACACTTGTGGATGACTACACTCGTTTCTTCTCCGATTCTATACCGTGGTCCACATATGTCCTTCAAACAGAGAGCAATGGACGTCGACTCCAGCGAGGCATGAGTGGGATTGATCCAGGGAGGCACAGCAACTACTATTAGTAGTTTAGCACTTATAATTTATAACTTAAGTTGTGATTTCATTGATCTATGAACTTGTGAGTTGTGACTTGCGAGTCTTGTGACTTCGACACTTAGTGTATTACCTTTAAGGCTTTAAGCATTTGAGCTATTGAGTTTTGAGTTATTGAATATTATGGAGTTTATGAGAATCATGGTACTCATCAATGTGTATTGGCTTTAACTTGATATGTGATGAAGTTAAATACTATTATTAAATATTAACTGCCTAATCTATATGTATTTAACTATTTATATATTAGGGTCGGCGATCGTATGTCAATCAAGGGTGCAAGTCCAAAACACCAATTTGAATTCATATTTTTTGCAATTTTATGGTTTAAATGTGTTTATTAAGCTTAAATAAGGTTGTCCATGAAGTTTCAAGCCTAAATATGGCCAAATACCCTCCGAGATGGACCCCCGAAATATTGCAGAAAAAATGCAATATTTCGGTCATATTTCTCGATATTTCGGGTATCTTGGATATCTCGGTAGGCCCGAGATATCAAGATATCACGAAATATTAAACCTTGTCGACAACAAGGCAACCAGCCTCAAGGTCAAGTTTACTCTGTCTCCGCTAGGGATGCTGAGGCGAGCCAGACTGTGGTTACAGGTATAAATTCTGCCTATACATCTTCCATATACTCATTGTTTTATAACATACATATGCATTCATCAAGTCTTTGTCGATTAGGTACCATTCTTGTTTGTGCATCACCAGCATATACACAGTTTGACACCAGAGCCACGCACTCCTTTGTGTCTCCATCTTTTACAAAGAGAATGGGAATTTCACCCAAGAGCTTGGTGAGCGACTTGGCATTTAGCACACCCACAGGGTCAGTGATAGAACTAGACACAGTATATGAGCCCAAGGTACTAAAACTCGGGTCTCGGTACCAACTCGACTCTTGGAAAAACCGAGACGAGTCGAGATCTCGCCGAGTTGGTGCATTTTTGTTTTTTTCAACTAGAAGCCTCAACTTTGGGTCAACCCGAGATCCGAGATCTCGCCGAGATATGTCGAGTTTTGTCCAATTAGGTAAGGTATTAAGTGGTAGGTGGGTTAAAATAATGGGTCGAAACCGAGATCCAACTGAGATCCGAGATCTCGCCGAGATATTGCACTTTTGAGACTCGTAGGCGGTCTTGTCTCGGCTTTTCCAAAATCAAGAAACTCGGCGAGATCTCGCGAGTTCTCGAACTATGTATGAGTCATGCCCCGTAAGGATTGGCTGCCCGAGAAATGATAGCACACCTAAGTCAACATGATATAACCGACTTTGATGTCATATTGGGTCTCTATGGATTGGTTGGCAATCCTATAGTACCAAACCCATACAGACCCGATGTGCTTTGTCACCGAAAAATAAGATTGTATTCCAACCCAGAGGAGAACAAGGGTTTATCTTTGTGGGAGACAAGAAGAAAAAGTCGACGAAGACAGTCATCTCTGCACTTCAGATGAAGAAACTGCTTAGCAAGGGTTGCCAAAGATACCTTATCTCGATGATGGATACAGAGACCAAGGTTAGGCCTGTCGAAAATTCCTATTGTAAGGGAGTTTCCTGATGTTTTCCCTGATGACTTGACAAGTCCACCTCTGCCAAGGGAGACTGAGTTTATAGTTAATTTGCTTCCTGGAGCGGCGACAATGTCCAAAGCACCTTACAGAATGGCACCAAGTGAATTGAAGGAATTGCAAGCTCAACTGTAAGACTTGCTGAAAAAGGGGTTTGTAAGGCCAAGTGTCTCACCTTGGGGTGCACCAGTATTATTTGTTAAGAAGAAGGATGGGAGCATGCGAATATGCATAGATTTCCGGGAGCTGAACAAGTTGACAATCAAGAATAGGTATCCTTTGCCAAAATTTGATGACCTCTTCGATCAACTACAAGGTGCAAGAGTGTTTTCAAAGATTAATCTCAGATCTGGATACCATCAACTTCGAGTCAGGGAAGGTGACATCAATAGGACAGCCTTTCGGACTCGATATGGGCATTATAAGTTCTTAGTGATGCCCTTTGGCCTTACTAATGCGCCGACAGCCTTTATGGATCTAATGAATCGAGTTTTCCACGATGTCTTGGATAAATTTGTAATTGTATTCATTGATGACATCTTGGTTTACTCCAAGAATGAAGAAGAATACGCCGAGCACTTGAGGTTCGTGATACAAAGACTGAGGGAGAAACAGTTGTATGCCAAATTCAGCAAATGTGAATTTTGGCTACCTCAAGTTGGGTTTCTAGGCCATATTGTTGCAGCAAAGGGAATTGAAGTGGATCCAGCCAAGATTGAAGCAATTGTGAACTGGAAGACACCCAAGTCAGTAACAAAAATAAGAAGTTTCCTGGGACTAGCGGGGTATTACAGAAAATTCATAAAAAACTTTTCTAAGATAGCAATGCCTATGACCCAGTTGACAAAGAAAGGTGCCAAGTATGAGTGGACTGAGACTTGTGAGAAAAGCTTTCAAGAGCTTAAGCAAAAGCTAGTGACAACCCCTGTTCTGATTGTTCCAAATGGCACTGAAGGAATGGTTGCATACACTGATGCTTCCAAAGTAGGGCTAGGTTGTGTACTGATACAACATGAGAAGGTTGTCACATATGCTTCTCGACAACTGAAGGTGTACGAGAAGAATTACCCCACACATGATCTGGAATTGGCTACAGTGGTCTTTGCCTTGAAGATTTGGAGGCATTATCTCAATGGGGAGAAGATAGAAATTTACACAGATCATAAGAGCCTTAAATATTTCTTCACTCAAAAGGAATTGAACATGAGACAGAGAAGATGGCTGGAACTTGTAAAGGACTATGAATGTGAAATCCTCCACCATCCAGGCAAAGCCAATGTGGTGACTGATGCTCTGAGCAAGAAGTTACAAGGCTGGTCAATAGAGATGATATACTTGAACAAGCATCTAGTGAAGGAGTTCAAGGATCTGGACATGGCCTTTGTGAGGGGAAATTCCACTGAGGCTCTAGCCGTGCTAACTGTGGAGCCTTCACTTAGAGCACGGATCATTTCAGCCCAATCCTCCGATGAAAAATTTCAAAGGATAATGGAGGAGATTAAAGAGGGTAGACAGAGGGACTTGGACTTTACTCTAACTCCAAGTGGTGTCCTCATGTTCAGGGGCAGATTGTGCATGCCTGCAGCTGATGACCTGAAAAATCTGGTGTTGAAGGAGGCACACCAATCTTTAGTGTCTATACATCCAGGGAGTACAAAGATTTACAAGGACCTGAAGCAGTACTTGTGGTGGTGTGGAATGAAGAATGATGTAGCAGCATTTGTTTCCAAGTGTTTAACTTGCCAACAAGTCAAAACCATTAGACATCGACCTGGTGGATTGTTACAGCCATTATCCATACCGGAATGGAAGAGGGAACAGATTACAATGAACTTTGTCACAGGCCTCCCCCGTACTAAGAAAGATATGGATACCATCTAGGTGGTTGTAGACAGACTAACAAAAACAGCTCATTTCATTCCCATGAAAATCACTTATTCCATGGATAAGCTGGCTAAGCTGTATGTTAACAACATTGTCTGGTTGCATTGGGTGCCAATGAATATTGTGTCAGACAGGGACTCCAGATTTACATCAAGATTTTGGAAGAGTCTGCAAAGTGCAATGGGCACCAAGTTGAACCATAGCTCAGCACATCACCCTGAAACAGATGGACAATCAGAAAGAACAATACAGACCTTGGAGGACATGCTTAGGGCATGTGCATTAGAGATGAGTGGCAGCTGGGATGAACATCTTTCCCTGGTTGAGTTTGCCTACAATAATAGCTACCAGGCATCCATTGATATGACTCCTTTCAAGGTACTTTATGAAAAAACTTGTCGCACCCCATTGCATTGGGATGAAGTTGGTGAGCGACGCATTCTAGGCCCAGAACTGATCCAAACTACTTGTGAGAAAGTTGACCTTATTAAATAAAAGATCAGGGCTGCCCAATCTCGACAGAAAAGCTATGCTGACAAGAGAAGACAGCACCTACAGTTCAATGTTGGAGAGAAGGCTTTCTTGAAGGTATCTCCAACCAAAGGAGTTGTAAGCTTTGGTAAAAGAGGGAAGCTAAATCCAAAGTACATTGGTCCCTTTGAGATCCTAACCAGAGTTGGGGTGGTAGCCTACCAGCTAGTACTACCTCTATCACTTGCAGGCGTGCATGATGTCTTCCATGTCTCTATGTTGAGGCAGTATATACCAGATTCGACACACCTCTTGCCTCAGCAGCCTGCTGAACTTGTTGCTGATTTGACCTATAAGGAGGTACGTGAAGAAATCCTTGATAGAAAGGAGCATAACCTACGGAGCCGTACCATCTCGTATGTCAAAGTCAAATGGAGTAATCACTCCCCTGGTGAGGCATCATGGGAGCAGGAAGGCGTGATGCAAGAAAGATACCCTTATCTTTTTTACTTACCAGGCACGTCAAATTTTGGGGACAAAATTTTTTATAAGTTTGGGGGAGTGTGAAACCCACCTCTAAATTGAACTTTTTCGAACTTGTGTGATTACAGGTTCTGGTTCGGTGTCCATGCTTGCCTCTATGTTGTGGGCTGCATCGGTGATGGATTCGGAGCAATCCATTGACTCGCCTATAGAGGATTCCGAGGAGCCAGCACAGCTAGCCATCCTTGAATCCGAAGATCCTATTAGGTCCCAACACATCAGCTTCATATGCCAAACATGCTGGATCGAGCATATGCAGAACCTCATAATTTCCTAGGCTGGTTTAGGTAAGAGGCAGGCATCTTTGAGTCCAATTCCTTGCGTGCTAAGCTTTCCCATTTGATGAGCAGTAGTGCAATCACTTGGGTTTCACTTTCTCATTACCCCTCATCTGCGATTGTTACAATGTCTGTCTGTTTTGAATTCTTCTATACAAGCAGCCTTCCGCATGTGGTGAGAGGAAAGGCTGATTAAGGCAAACAATTCACCAATGAGCTAAGCTTTTGTAGGCGAAGAATTGGGGACAAAGGAGATTTCGACTAGCACTTCCAGAGTCAAGTAGACTTCCTTGCGTTCCCAAGGGCGTCCCCTCAGTATCCCCGGCCAGTAGCATGCTGTTAGGGGGATGGGGAACGTATAGAAAGATCGGTATGGCAAGAAGAAAGCCCATGGGTCGAGGTAAAAGAAGAAGCCTAAATACGTGACAAAGCGACAAAGCACGAAGTGAAGCCGTAGCAGATGAAACTGAGTAAGCTAATGCTACCTTGTTGTTTCTCCTATGTATGGAGAAGGATAAGAGAAGAGCCTTTCAGACTAAAGAAGATTATATCAATGATGGGAACGGGCAAAAATTCATATGTAAAGGTGGATGTCTAACGCAAGAAAGATGTCAAATACGCCAAAGAAATGCGGGCAAGGTAGAGCTTGGCAGAGGGTTCAAGAATAGGGTAGGGTCCTACCCTAAAGATTTACCAACCACACATTGTCTAACCAAATCCAATTCTC
>NW_025317900.1:0-23660 GCF_018873765.1 Telopea speciosissima
TTAGCATATGCTCATTTTCGGTTTAAACTTGACCGATGGGTCATTTGGGGTTATTTGGGGTAATTTCTGTACTTTTTAGGCTTGGGATTTTATGAAAAGTGACCTTATCACTTATTAGACGTGTGGATGCGATGTTGTGGGTCATGGCTTTCGAATTGATACCTATTTCGGCATATGTTCATTTTTTGTTTAAACTAGATAGGGTGAGTCGTTTGGGGTTATGTGGGGGCATTTCTGTAATTTTTTTGGCGTGGCCTTTTCTAAAAAGTATCCTTATCTCTTATTAGACGTGTGGATGGGATGTTGAGGGTTGTGACCTTCGAATCGATACCTATTTCAACATATGTTCATTTTCTGTTTAAATCAAACCGGGTGGGTCGTTTGGGGTTATTTCGGGGCATTTCTGTACTTTTTTGGGCTTGGTATTTCTTAAAGAGTGTCCTTATCTCTTATTAGACGTGTGGATGCGATGTTGAGGGTCGTGACCTTCGAATCGATACCTATTTTAGCATATGCTCATTTTCGGTTCAAACTTGACCGGATGGGTCGTTTGGGGTTATTTGGGGTCATTTCTGTACTTTTTTGGGCTTGGGATTTTCTAAAAAGTGTCCGCATCACTTATAAGACATGTGGATGCAATGTTGAGGGTCGTGACCTTCAAATCGATACCTATTTCGACATAGGTTCATTTTTTAGTTAAACCCGGCCGGGGTGGGTCGTTTGGTGTTATTTGGCGGCATTTCTATACTTTTTTGGGTTTGATATTTTCTAAAAAGCATCCTTATCTATTATTAGATGTGTGGATACGATGTTGAGGGTCGTGACCTTCGAATCGATGCCTATTTCGATATATGTTGAATTTCTATTTAAACCAGACCGGGTGGGTCGTTTGGAGTTATTTGGGGGAATTTCTGTACTTTTTTATCTAAAGGTTTTCTAAAAAGTTTCCTTATCTCTTATTAGACGTGTGGATGCAATGTTGAGGGTCATGACCGTCGAATCGATACCTATTCCGACATATGTTATTTTTTTGTTTAAACCAGATCGGGTGGGTCGTTTGGGGTTCTTTGGTGGCATTTCTATACTTTTTTGGGTTTGGTATTTTCTAAAAGGCGTCCTTATCTGTTATTAGACGTGTGGATGCAATGTTGAGGGTCGTGACCTTCGAATCGATACCTATTTCGGTATATGTTCATTTTTTGTTTAAACCAGACCGAGTGAGTCATTTAGGGTTATTTGGGGGCATTTCAGCACTTCTTAGGGTTTGGTATTTTCTAAAGAGTGTCCTTATCTCTTATTAGACATGTGGATGCGATATTGAGGGTCCTGACCTTTGAATCGATACCTATTTTAGCATATGTTCATTTTTTGTTTAAACTTGACTGGGTGGGTCATTTGTAGTTATTTGGGGGTATTTCTGTACTTATTTGGACTTGGGATTTTCTAAAAAGTGTCCTTATCACTTATTAGACATTCGGAATCGATGTTAAGGGTCATGACCTTCGAATCGATTCCTAATTCGACATATGTTCATTTTTTATTTAAATCGGACCAGGTGGGTCGTTTGGGGTTATTTGGGGGCATTTCTGTACTTTTTGGTTTTGGTATTTTCTAAAAAGTGTCCTTATCTCTTATTGGATGTGCGAATGCAATGTTGTGGGTCGTGACTTTCGAATTGATACCTATTTTGGCATATGTTCATTTTTTGTTTAAACCAGATAAGTTGGGTTGTTTGGGGTTGTTTGGGGTTATTTGGGGGTATTTCTGTACTTTTTTGGGCGTGGCCTTTTCTAAAAAGTATCCTTATCTCTTATTAGACGTGTGGATGGGATGTTGAGGGTTGTGACCTTCGAATCGATACCTATTTCGACAGATGTTCATTTTTTGTTTAAATCAAACCGGGTGGGTCGTTTGGGGTTATTTCGGGGCATTTCTGTACTTTTTTAGGTTTTGTATTTCCTAAAGAGTGTCCTTATCTCTTATTAGACATGTGGATGCGATGTTGAGGGTCGTGACCTTCGAATCGATACCTATTTTAGCATATGCTCATTTTTTGTTTAAACTAAACCGGATGGGACGTTTGGGGTTATTTGGGGGCATTTCTGTACTTTTTTGGGCATTGGATTTTTTAAAAAGTGTCTTTATCACTTATAAAATGTGTGGATGCAATGTTGAGGGTCGTGACCGTCAAATCGATACCTATTTTGACATAGGTTCATTTTTTGTTTAAACCTGGCCGGGTGGGTTGTTTGGGGTTATTTGGCGGCATTTCTGTACTTTTTCGGGCTTGATGCAATGTTGAGGGTCATGACTGTCGAATCGATATCTATTTCGACATATAATCGTTTTTTGTTTAAACCAGATCGGGTGGGTCGTTTGGGGTTATTTGGCGGCATTTCTATACTGTTTTGGGTTTGGTATTTTCTAAAAAGCATCCTTATCTGTTATTAGACGTGTGGATACGATGTTGAGGGTCGTGACCTTCGAATCGATACGTATTTTGGTATATGTTCATTGTTTGTTTAAACCAGACCGAGTGAGTCGTTTTGGGTTATTTGGGGGCATTTCTGCACTTTTTTGGGTTTGGTATTTTCTAAAGAGTGTCCTTATCTCTTGTTAGACGTGTGGATGCGATGTTGAGGGTCGTGAATTTCGAATCGATTCCTATTTTGACATATGTTCATTTTCGGTTTAAATCGGACCAGGTGGGTCGTTTTGGGTTATTTGGGGGCATTTCTATACTTTTTTGTTTTGGTATTTCCTAAAAAGTGTCCTTATCTCTTATTAGACGTGTGGATGCGATGTTGTGGGGTCGTGACTTTTGAATTGATGCCTAATTTGGCATATGTTTGTTTTTGGTTTAAACCAGATAAGGTGGGTCGTTTGGGGTTATTTGGGGGCATTTCTATACTTTTTTAGGCGTTGCCTTTTCTAAAAAGTGTCCTTATCTCTTATTAGACGTGTGGATGAGATGTTGAGGGTTGTGACTTTCGAATCGATACCTATTTCGACATATGTTCATTTATGGTTGAAATCAAACCGGGTGGGTCGTTTGGAGTTATTTCGGGGCATTTCTGTACTTTTTTGGATTTGGTATTTCCTAAAGGGTATCCTTATCTCTTATTAGACGTGTGGATGCGATGTTATGGGTCGTGACCCTCGAATCGATACCTATTTTAGCCTATGCTCATTTTCGGTTTAAACTTGATCGGGTGGGTCGTTTGGGGTTATTTCATGGCATTTCTATACTTTTTTGGATTTTGGTATTTTCTAAAAAAGCGTCCTTATCTGTTATGAGACGTGTGGATGCGATGCTGAGGGTTGTGACCTTCGAATCGATACCTATTTTGGTATATGTTCATTTTTTGTTTAAACCAGACCGAGTGAGTCTTTTGGGGTTATTTAGGGGCATTTCTGCACTTTTTTGGGTTTGGTATTTTCTAAAGAGTGTCCTTATCTCTTATTAGATGTGTGGATGCGATGTTGAGGGTCGTGACCATCGAATTGATACCTATTTTTGCATATGTTCATTTTCGATTTAAACATGACTGGATGGGTCGTTTGGAGTTATTTGGGGGTATTTCTGTACTTATTTGGACTTGGGATTTTCTAAAAAGTGTCCTTATCACTTATTAGACGTTCGAATGCGATGTTAAGGGTCGTGACCTTCGTATCGATTCCTATTTCGACAAACGTTCATTTTCGATTTAAATCGGACCAGGTGGGTCGTTTGGGGTTATTTGGGGGCATTTCTGTACTTTTTGGTTTTGGTATTTTCTAAAAAGTGTCATTATCTCTTATTATACGTGTGGATGCGATGTTGTGGGTCGTGACTTTCGAATTGATACCTATTTTGGCAAATGTTCATTTTTTGTTTAAACCAGATAAGGTGGGTCGTTTGGGGTTATTTGGGGGTATTTCTGTACTTTTTTTGGCGTGGCCTTTTCTAAAAAGTGTCCTTATCTCTTACTAGACATGTGGATGGGATGTTGAGGATCTTGACCTTCGAATCGATACCTGTTTCTATATATGTTCATTTTCGGTTTAAATCAAACTGAGTAGGTCGTTTGGGGTTATTTCGGGGCATTTCTGTACTTTTTTAGGTTTGGTATTTTCTAAAGAGTGCCCTTATCTCTTATTAGACGTGTGGATGCGATGTTGAGGGTCGTGACCTTCGAATCAATACCTATTTTAGCATATGCTCATTTTCGATTTAAACTTGACCGGATGGGTCATTTGGGGTAATTTGGGGTCATTTCTGTACTTTTTTGGGCTTGGGATTTTATGAAAAGTGACCTTATCACTTATTAGACGTGTGGATGCGATGTTGTGGGTCGTAACTTTCGAATTGATACCTATTTCGGCATATGTTCATTTTTTGTTTAAACTAGATAGGGTGGGTCGTTTGGGGTTATTTGGGGGCATTTTTGTAATTTTTTGGGCGTGGCCTTTTTTAAAAAGTATCCTTATCTCTTATTAGACGTGTGGATGGGATGTTGAGGGTTGTGGCCTTCGAATCGATACCTATTTCGACATATGTTCATTTTCGGTTTAAATCAAACCGGGTGGGTCGTTTGGGGTTATTTCGGGGCATTTCTGTACTTTTTTGGGTTTGGTATTTCCTAAAGAGTGTCCTTATCTCTTATTAGACGTGTGGATGCGATGTTGAGGGTCGTGACCTTCGAATCGATACCTATTTTAGCATATGCTCATTTTCGGTTTAAACTTGACCGGATGGGTCGTTTGGGGTTATTTGGGGTCATTTCTGTACTTTTTTGGGCTTGGGGTTTTCTAAAAAGTGTCCTTATCACTTATAAGACGTGTGGATGCAATGTTGAGGGTCGTGACCTTCAAAGCGATACCTATTTCGACATAGGTTCATTTTTTGTTTAAACCCGGCCGGGTGGGTCGTTTGGTGTTATTTGGCGGCATTTCTATACTTTTTTGGGTTTGATATTTTCTAAAAAGCGTCCTTATCTATTATTCGATGTGTGGATGCGATGTTGAGGGTCGTAACCTTCGAATCAATGCCTATTTTGGTATATGTTGAATTTCTGTTTAAACCAGACCGGGTGGGTCGTTTGGGGTTATTTGGGGGAATTTCTGTACTTTTTTTATCTAAAGGTTTTCTAAAAAGTTTCCTTATCTCTTATTAGACGTGTGGATGCATTGTTGAGGGTCATGACCGTCGGATCGATACCTATTTCGACATATGTTCTTTTTTTGTTTAAACCAGATCGGGTGGGTCGTTTGGGTTATTTGGTGGCATTTCTATACTTTTTTGGGTTTGGTATTTTCTAAAAAGCATCCATATCTGTTATTAGACGTGTGGATGCAATGTTGAGGGTCGTGACCTTCGAATCGATACCTATTTCGGTATATGTTCATTTTTTGTTTAAGCCAGACCGAGTGAGTCGTTTGGGGTTATTTGGGGGCATTTTTGCACTTCTTTGGGTTTGGTATTTTCTAAAGAGTGTCCTTATCTCTTATTAGACGTGCGGATGCGATGTTGAGGGTCGTGACCTTCGAATCGGTACCTATTTTAGCGTATGTTCATTTTCGGCTTAAACTTGACTGGGTGGGTCGTTTGGAGTTATTTGGGGGCATTTCTGTACTTATTTGGACTTGGGATTTTCTAAAAAGTGTCCTTATCACTTATTAGACGTTCGGATGCGATGTTAAGGGTCATGACCTTCGAATCGATTCCTAATTCGTTTGGGGTTATTTCGGGGCATTTCTGTACTTTTTTAGGTTTGGTAATTCCTAAAGAGTGCCCTTATCTCTTATTAGACGTGTGGATGCGATGTTGAGGGTCCTGACCTTCGAATCGATACCTATTTTAGCATATGCTCATTTTCGGTTTAAACTTGACCGATGGGTCATTTGGGGTTATTTGGGGTAATTTCTGTACTTTTTTGGGCTTGGGATTTTATGAAAAGTGACCTTATCACTTATTAGACGTGTGGATGCGATGTTGTGGGTCATGGCTTTCGAATTGATACCTATTTCGGCATATGTTCATTTTTTGTTTAAACTAGATAGGGTGAGTCGTTTGGGGTTATGTGGGGGCATTTCTGTAATTTTCTTGGCGTGGCCTTTTCTAAAAAGTATCCTTATCTCTTATTGGACGTGTGGATGGGATGTTGAGGGTTGTGACCTTCGAATCGATACCTATTTCAACATATGTTCATTTTCTGTTTAAATCAAACCGGGTGGGTCGTTTGGGGTTATTTCGGGGCATTTCTGTACTTTTTTGGGCTTGGTATTTGTTAAAGAGTGTCCTTATCTCTTATTAGACGTGTGGATGCGATGTTGAGGGTCGTGACCTTCGAATCGATACCTATTTTAGCATATGCTCATTTTCGGTTTAAACTTGACCGGATGGGTCGTTTGGGGTTATTTGGGGTCATTTCTGTACTTTTTTGGGCTTGGGATTTTCTAAAAAGTGTCCGCATCACTTATAAGACATGTGGATGCAATGTTGAGGGTCGTGACCTTCAAATCGATACCTATTTCGACATAGGTTCATTTTTTAGTTAAACCCGGCCGGGGTGGGTCGTTTGGTGTTATTTGGCGGCATTTCTATACTTTTTTTGGTTTGATATTTTCTAAAAAGCATCCTTATCTATTATTAGATGTGTGGATACGATGTTGAGGGTCGTGACCTTCGAATCGATGCCTATTTCGATATATGTTGAATTTCTATTTAAACCAGACCGGGTGGGTCGTTTGGAGTTATTTGGGGGAATTTCTGTACTTTTTTATCTAAAGGTTTTCTAAAAAGTTTTCTTATCTCTTATTAGACGTGTGGATGCAATGTTGAGGGTCATGACCGTCGAATCGATACCTATTCCGACATATGTTATTTTTTTGTTTAAACCAGATCGGGTGGGTCGTTTGGGGTTATTTGGTGGCATTTCTATACTTTTTTGGGTTTGGTATTTTCTAAAAAGCGTCCTTATCTGTTATTAGACGTGTGGATGCAATGTTGAGGGTTGTGACCTTCGAATCGATACCTATTTCGGTATATGTTCATTTTTTGTTTAAACCAGACCGAGTGAGTCGTTTAGGGTTATTTGGGGGCATTTCAGCACTTCTTAGGGTTTGGTATTTTCTAAAGAGTGTCCTTATCTCTTATTAGACATGTGGATGCGATATTGAGGGTCCTGACCTTTGAATCGATACCTATTTTAGCATATGTTCATTTTTTGTTTAAACTTGACTGGGTGGGTCATTTGTAGTTATTTGGGGGTATTTCTGTACTTATTTGGACTTGGGATTTTCTAAAAAGTGTCCTTATCACTTATTAGACATTCGGAATCGATGTTAAGGGTCATGACCTTCGAATCGATTCCTAATTCGACATATGTTCATTTTTTATTTAAATCGGACCAGGTGGGTCGTTTGGGGTTATTTGGGGCCATTTCTGTACTTTTTGGTTTTGGTATTTTCTAAAAAGTGTCCTTATCTCTTATTGGATGTGCGAATGCAATGTTGTGGGTCGTGACTTTCGAATTGATACCTATTTTGGCATATGTTCATTTTTTGTTTAAACCAGATAAGGTGGGTTGTTTGGGGTTATTTGGGGGTATTTCTGTACTTTTTTGGGCGTGGCCTTTTCTAAAAAGTATCCTTATCTCTTATTAGACGTGTGGATGGGATGTTGAGGGTTGTGACCTTCGAATCGATACCTATTTCGACAGATGTTCATTTTTTGTTTAAATCACACCGGGTGGGTCGTTTGGGGTTATTTCGGGGCATTTCTGTACTTTTTTAGGTTTTGTATTTCCTAAAGAGTGTCCTTATCTCTTATTAGACATGTGGATGCGATGTTGAGGGTCGTGACCTTCGAATCGATACCTATTTTAGCATATGCTCATTTTTTGTTTAAACTAAACCGGATGGGACGTTTGGGGTTATTTGGGGGCATTTCTGTACTTTTTTGGGCATTGGATTTTTTAAAAAGTGTCTTTATCACTTATAAAATGTGTGGATGCAATGTTGAGGGTCGTGACCGTCAAATCGATACCTATTTTGACATAGGTTCATTTTTTGTTTAAACCTGGCCGGGTGGGTTGTTTGGGGTTATTTGGCGGCATTTCTACACTTTTTCGGGCTTGATATTTTCTAAAAAGTGTCCTTATCTGTTATTAGACGTGTGGATGCGATGTTGAGGGTCGTGACCTTCGAATCGATGCCTATTTCGGCATATGTTCATTTTTTGTTTAAACCCGACCGGGTGGGTCGTTTGGGGTTATTTGGGGGCATTTCTGTACTTTTTTGGGCATTGGATTTTTAAAAAGTGTCTTTATCACTTATAAAATGTGTGGATGCAATGTTGAGGGTCGTGGATTGTCAAATCGATACCTATTTTGACATAGGTTCATTTTTTGTTTAAACCTGGCCGGGTGGGTTGTTTGGGGTTATTTGGCGGCATTTCTATACTTTTTCGGGCTTGATATTTTCTAAAAAGTGTCCTTATCTGTTATTAGACGTGTGGATGCGATGTTGAGGGTCGTGACCTTGAATCGATGCCTATTTCGGCATATGTTCATTTTTGTTTAAACCCGACCGGGTGGGTCGTTTGGGGTTATTTGGGGAAATTTCTGTACTTTTTTTATCTAAAGGTTTTCAAAAAATTGTCCTTATCTCTTATTAGATGTGTGGATGCAATGTTGAGGGTCGTGACCATCGAATCGATACCTATTTCGACATATGTTCATTTTTTGTTTAAATCGGATCGGGTGGGTCATTTGGGGTTATTTGGGGGCATTTCTATACTTTTTTGGGCTTGGGGTTTTATGAAAAGTGTCTTTATCACTTATTAGACGTCTGGATGCAATGTTGAGGGTCATGACTGTCGAATCGATATCTATTTCGACATATAATCGTTTTTTGTTTAAACCAGATCGGGTGGGTCGTTTGGGGTTATTTGGCAGCATTTCTATACTGTTTTGGGTTTGGTATTTTCTAAAAAGCATCCTTATCTGTTATTAGACGTGTGGATACGATGTTGAGGGTCGTGACCTTCGAATCGATACGTATTTTGGTGTATGTTCATTGTTTGTTTAAACCAGACCGAGTGAGTCGTTTTGGGTTATTTGGGGGCATTTCTGCACTTTTTTGGGTTTGGTATTTTCTAAAGAGTGTCCTTATCTCTTGTTAGACGTGTGGATGCGATGTTGAGGGTCGTGAATTTCGAATCGATTCCTATTTTGACATATGTTCATTTTCGGTTTAAATCGGACCAGGTGGGTCGTTTTGGGTTATTTGGGGGCATTTCTATACTTTTTTGTTTTGGTATTTCCTAAAAAGTGTCCTTATCTCTTATTAGACGTGTGGATGCGATGTTGTGGGGTCGTGACTTTTGAATTGATGCCTATTTTGGCATATGTTTGTTTTTGGTTTAAACCAGATAAGGTGGGTCGTTTGGGGTTATTTGGGGGCATTTCTATACTTTTTTAGGCGTTGCCTTTTCTAAAAAGTGTCCTTATCTCTTATTAGACGTGTGGATGAGATGTTGAGGGTTGTGACTTTCGAATCGATACCTATTTTGACATATGTTCATTTATGGTTGAAATCAAACCGGGTGGGTCGTTTGGAGTTATTTCGGGCATTTCTGTACTTTTTTGGATTTGGTATTTCCTAAAGGGTATCCTTATCTCTTATTAGACGTGTGGATGCGATGTTATGGGTCGTGACCCTCGAATCGATACCTATTTTAGCCTATGCTCATTTTCGGTTTAAACTTGATCGGGTGGGTCGTTTGGGGTTATTTCACGGCATTTCTATACTTTTTGGATTTTGGTATTTTCTAAAAAGCGTCCTTATCGTTATTAGACGTGTGGATGCGATCCGAGGGTTGTGACCTTCGAATCGATACCTATTTTGGTATATGTTCATTTTTTGTTTAAACCAGACGAGTGAGTCTTTTGGGGTTATTTAGGGGCATTTCTGCACTTTTTTGGGTTTGGTATTTTCTAAAGAGTGTCCTTATCTCTTATTAGATGTGTGGATGCGATGTTGAGGGTCGTGACCATCGAATTGATACCTATTTTTGCATATGTTCATTTTCGATTTAAACTTGACTGGATGGGTCGTTTGGAGTTATTTGGGGGTATTTCGTACTTATTTGGACTTGGGATTTTCTAAAAAGTGTCCTTATCACTTATTAGACGTTCGAATGCGATGTTAAGGGTCGTGACCTTCGTATCGATTCCTATTTCGACAAACGTTCATTTTCGATTTAAATCGGACCAGGTGGGTCGTTTGGGGTTATTTGGGGGCATTTCTGTACTTTTTGGTTTTGGTATTTTCTAAAAAGTGTCATTATCTCTTATTATACGTGTGGATGCGATGTTGTGGGTCGTGACTTTCGAATTGATACCTATTTTGGCAAATGTTCATTTTTTGTTTAAACCAGATAAGGTGGGTCGTTTGGGGTTATTTGGGGGTATTTCTTTCTTTTTTGGCGTGGCCTTTTCTAAAAAGTGTCCTTATCTCTTACTAGACATGTGGATGGGATGTTGAGGATCTTGACCTTCGAATCGATACCTGTTTCTATATATGTTCATTTTCGGTTTAAATCAAACTGAGTAGGTCGTTTGGGGTTATTTCGGGGCATTTCTGTACTTTTTTAGGTTTGGTATTTTCTAAAGAGTGCCCTTATCTCTTATTAGACGTGTGGATGCGATGTTGAGGGTCGTGACCTTCGAATCAATACCTATTTTAGCATATGCTCATTTTTTATTTAAACTTGACCGGATGGGTCATTTGGGGTAATTTGGGGTCATTTCTGTACTTTTTTGGGCTTGGGATTTTATGAAAAGTGACCTTATCACTTATTAGGCGTGTGGATACGATGTTGTGGGTCGTAACTTTCGAATTGATACCTATTTCGGCATATGTTCATTTTTTGTTTAAACTAGATAGGGTGGGTCGTTTGGGGTTATTTGGGGGCATTTTTGTAATGTTTTGGGCGTGGCCTTTTTTAAAAAGTATCCTTATCTCTTATTAGACGTGTGGATGGGATGTTGAGGGTTGTGACCTTCGAATCGATACCTATTTCGACATATGTTCATTTTCGGTTTAAATCAAACCGGGTGGGTCGTTTGGGGTTATTTCGGGGCATTTCTGTACTTTTTTGGGTTTAGTATTTCCTAAAGAGTGTCCTTATCTCTTATTAGACGTGTGGATGCGATGTTGAGGGTCGTGACCTTCGAATCGATACCTATTTTAGCATATGCTCATTTTCGGTTTAAACTTGACCGGATGGGTCGTTTGGGGTTATTTGGGGTCATTTCTGTACTTTTTTGGGCTTGGGGTTTTCTAAAAAGTGTCCTTATCACTTATAGGACGTGTGGATGCAATGTTGAGGGTCGTGACCTTCAAAGCGATACCTATTTCGACATAGGTTCATTTTTTGTTTAAACCCGGCCGGGTGGGTCGTTTGGTGTTATTTGGCGGCATTTCTATACTTTTTTGGGTTTGATATTTTCTAAAAAGCGTCCTTATCTATTATTCGATGTGTGGATGCGATGTTGAGGGTCGTAACCTTCGAATCGATGCCTATTTTGGTATATGTTGAATTTCTGTTTAAACCAGACCGGGTGGGTCGTTTGGGGTTATTTGGGGGAATTTCTGTACTTTTTTTATCTAAAGGTTTTCTAAAAAGTTTCCTTATCTCTTATTAGACGTGTGGATGCATTGTTGAGGGTCGTGACCGTCAAATCGATACCTATTTTGACATAGGTTCATTTTTTGTTTAAACCTGGCCGGGTGGGTTGTTTGGGGTTATTTGGCGGCATTTCTACACTTTTTCGGGCTTGATATTTTCTAAAAAGTGTCCTTATCTGTTATTAGACGTGTGGATGCGATGTTGAGGGTCGTGACCTTCGAATCGATGCCTATTTCGGCATATGTTCATTTTTTGTTTAAACCCGACCGGGTGGGTCGTTTGGGGTTATTTGGGGGCATTTCTGTACTTTTTTGGGCATTGGATTTTTTAAAAAGTGTCTTTATCACTTATAAAATGTGTGGATGCAATGTTGAGGGTCGTGACTGTCAAATCGATACCTATTTTGACATAGGTTCATTTTTTGTTTAAACCTGGCCGGGTGGGTTGTTTGGGGTTATTTGGCGGCATTTCTATACTTTTTCGGGCTTGATATTTTCTAAAAAGTGTCCTTATCTGTTATTAGATGTGTGGATGCGATGTTGAGGGTCGTGACCTTCGAATCGATGCCTATTTCGGCATATGTTCATTTTTTGTTTAAACCCGACCGGGTGGGTCGTTTGGGGTTATTTGGGGAAATTTCTGTACTTTTTTTATCTAAAGGTTTTCAAAAAATTGTCCTTATCTCTTATTAGATGTGTGGATGCAATGTTGAGGGTCGTGACCATCGAATCGATACCTATTTCGACATATGTTCATTTTTTGTTTAAATCGGATCGGGTGGGTCATTTGGGGTTATTTGGGGGCATTTCTATACTTTTTTGGGCTTGGGGTTTTATGAAAAGTGTCTTTATCACTTATTAGACGTCTGGATGCAATGTTGAGGGTCATGACTGTCGAATCGATATCTATTTCGACATATAATCGTTTTTTGTTTAAACCAGATCGGGTGGGTCGTTTGGGGTTATTTGGCTGCATTTCTATACTGTTTTGGGTTTGGTATTTTCTAAAAAGCATCCTTATCTGTTATTAGACGTGTGGACACGATGTTGAGGGTCGTGACCTTCGAATCGATACGTATTTTGGTATATGTTCATTGTTTGTTTAAACCAGACCGAGTGAGCCGTTTTGGGTTATTTCGGGGCATTTCTGCACTTTTTTGGGTTTGGTATTTTCTAAAGAGTGTCCTTATCTCTTGTTAGACGTGTGGATGCGATGTTGAGGGTCGTGAATTTCGAATCGATTCCTATTTTGACATATGTTCATTTTCGGTTTAAATCGGACCAGGTGGGTCGTTTTGGGTTATTTGGGGGCATTTCTATACTTTTTTGTTTTGGTATTTCCTAAAAAGTGTCCTTATCTCTTATTAGACGTGTGGATGCGATGTTGTGGGGTCGTGACTTTTGAATTGATGCCTATTTTGGCATATGTTTGTTTTTGGTTTAAACCAGATAAGGTGGGTCGTTTGGGGTTATTTGGGGGCATTTCTATACTTTTTTAGGCGTTGCCTTTTCTAAAAAGTGTCCTTATCTCTTATTAGACGTGTGGATGAGATGTTGAGGGTTGTGACTTTCGAATCGATACCTATTTCGACATATGTTCATTTATGGTTGAAATCAAACCGGGTGGGTCGTTTGGAGTTATTTCGGGGCATTTCTGTACTTTTTTGGATTTGGTATTTCCTAAAGGGTATCCTTATCTCTTATTAGACGTGTGGATGCGATGTTATGGGTCGTGACCCTCGAATCGATACCTATTTTAGCCTATGCTCATTTTCGGTTTAAACTTGATCGGGTGGGTCGTTTGGGGTTATTTCACGGCATTTCTATACTTTTTTGGATTTTGGTATTTTCTAAAAAGCGTCCTTATCTGTTATTAGACGTGTGGATGCGATGCTGAGGGTTGTGACCTTCGAATCGATACCTATTTTGGTATATGTTCATTTTTTGTTTAAACCAGACCGAGTGAGTCTTTTGGGGTTATTTAGGGGCATTTCTGCACTTTTTTGGGTTTGGTATTTTCTAAAGAGTGTCCTTATCTCTTATTAGATGTGTGGATGCGATGTTGAGGGTCGTGACCATCGAATTGATACCTATTTTTGCATATGTTCATTTTCGATTTAAACTTGACTGGATGGGTCGTTTGGAGTTATTTGGGGGTATTTCTGTACTTATTTGGACTTGGGATTTTCTAAAAAGTGTCCTTATCACTTATTAGACGTTCGAATGCGATGTTAAGGGTCGTGACCTTCGTATCGATTCCTATTTCGACAAACATTCATTTTCGATTTAAATCGGACCAGGTGGGTCGTTTGGGGTTATTTGGGGGCATTTCTGTACTTTTTGGTTTTGGTATTTTCTAAAAAGTGTCATTATCTCTTATTATACGTGTGGATGCGATGTTGTGGGTCGTGACTTTCGAATTGATACCTATTTTGGCAAATGTTCATTTTTTGTTTAAACCAGATAAGGTGGGTCGTTTGGGGTTATTTGGGGGTATTTCTGTTCTTTTTTTGGGGTGGCCTTTTCTAAAAAGTGTCCTTATCTCTTACTAGACATGTGGATGGGATGTTGAGGATCTTGACCTTCGAATCGATACCTGTTTCTATATATGTTCATTTTCGGTTTAAATCAAACTGAGTAGGTCGTTTGGGGTTATTTCGGGGCATTTCTGTACTTTTTTAGGTTTGGAATTTTCTAAAGAGTGCCCTTATCTCTTATTAGACGTGTGGATGCGATGTTGAGGGTCGTGACCTTCGAATCAATACCTATTTTAGCATATGCTCATTTTTTATTTAAACTTGACCGGATGGGTCATTTGGGGTAATTTGGGGTCATTTCTGTACTTTTTTGGGCTTGGGATTTTATGAAAAGTGACCTTATCACTTATTAGACGTGTGGATACGATGTTGTGGGTCGTAACTTTCGAATTGATACCTATTTCGGCATATGTTCATTTTTTGTTTAAACTAGATAGGGTGGGTCGTTTGGGGTTATTTGGGGGCATTTTTGTAATGTTTTGGGCGTGGCCTTTTTTAAAAAGTATCCTTATCTCTTATTAGACGTGTGGATGGGATGTTGAGGGTTGTGACCTTCGAATCGATACCTATTTCGACATATGTTCATTTTCGGTTTAAATCAAACCGGGTGGGTCATTTGGGGTTATTTCGGGGCATTTCTGTACTTTTTTGGGTTTAGTATTTCCTAAAGAGTGTCCTTATCTCTTATTAGACGTGTGGATGCGATGTTGAGGGTCGTGACCTTCGAATCGATACCTATTTTAGCATATGCTCATTTTCGGTTTAAACTTGACCGGATGGGTCGTTTGGGGTTATTTGGGGTCATTTCTGTACTTTTTTGGGCTTGGGGTTTTCTAAAAAGTGTCCTTATCACTTATAAGACGTGTGGCTGCAATGTTGAGGGTCGTGACCTTCAAAGCGATACCTATTTCGACATAGGTTCATTTTTTGTTTAAACCCGGCCGGGTGGGTCGTTTGGTGTTATTTGGCGGCATTTCTATACTTTTTTGGGTTTGATATTTTCTAAAAAGCGTCCTTATCTATTATTCGATGTGTGGATGCGATGTTGAGGGTCGTAACCTTCGAATCGATGCCTATTTTGGTATATGTTGAATTTCTGTTTAAACCAGACCGGGTGGGTCGTATGGGGTTATTTGGGGGAATTTCTGTACTTTTTTTATCTAAAGGTTTTCTGAAAAGTTTCCTTATCTCTTATTAGACGTGTGGATGCATTGTTGAGGGTCGTGACCGTCAAATCGATACCTATTTTGACATAGGTTCATTTTTTGTTTAAACCTGGCCGGGTGGGTTGTTTGGGGTTATTTGGCGGCATTTCTACACTTTTTCGGGCTTGATATTTTCTAAAAAGTGTCCTTATCTGTTATTAGACGTGTGGATGCGATGTTGAGGGTTGTGACCTTCGAATCGATACCTATTTCGGTATATGTTCATTTTTTGTTTAAGCCAGACCGAGTGAGTCGTTTGGGGTTATTTGGGGGCATTTTTGCACTTCTTTGGGTTTGGTATTTTCTAAAGAGTGTCCTTATCTCTTATTAGACGTGCGGATGCGATGTTGAGGGTCGTGACCTTCGAATCGGTACCTATTTTAGCATATGCTCATTTTCGGTTTAAACTTGACCGGATGGGTCGTTTGGGGTTATTTGGGGTCATTACTGTACTTTTTTGGGCTTGGGGTTTTCTAAAAAGTGTCCTTATCACTTATAAGACGTGTGGATGCAATGTTGAGGGTCGTGACCTTCAAAGCGATACCTATTTCGACATAGGTTCATTTTTTGTTTAAACCCGGCCGGGTGGGTCGTTTGGTGTTATTTGGCGGCATTTCTATACTTTTTTGGGTTTGATATTTTCTAAAAAGCGTCCTTATCTATTATTCGATGTGTGGATGCGATGTTGAGGGTCGTAACCTTCGAATCGATGCCTATTTTGGTATATGTTGAATTTCTGTTTAAACCAAACCGGGTGGGTCGTTTGGGGTTATTTGGGGGAATTTCTGTACTTTTTTTATCTAAAGGTTTTCTAAAAAATTTCCTTATCTCTTATTAGACGTGTGGATGCATTGTTGAGGGTCATGACCGTCGGATCGATACCTATTTCGACATATGTTCTTTTTTTGTTTAAACCAGATCGGGTGGGTCGTTTGGGTTATTTGGTGGCATTTCTATACTTTTTTGGGTTTGGTATTTTCTAAAAAGCATCCATATCTGTTATTAGACGTGTGGATGCAATGTTGAGGGTCGTGACCGTCGAATCGATACCTATTTCGGTATATGTTCATTTTTTGTTTAAGCCAGACCGAGTGAGTCGTTTGGGGTTATTTGGGGGCATTTTTGCACTTCTTTGGGTTTGGTATTTTCTAAAGAGTGTCCTTATCTCTTATTAGACGTGCGGATGCGATGTTGAGGGTCGTGACCTTCGAATCGGTACCTATTTTAGCATATGTTCATTTTTGGCTTAAACTTGACTGGGTGGGTCGTTTGGAGTTATTTGGGGGTATTTCTGTACTTATTTGGACTTGGGATTTTCAAAAAAGTGTCCTTATCACTTATTAGACGTTCGGATGCGATGTTAAGGGTCATGACCTTCGAATCGATTCCTAATTCGTTTGGGGTTATTTGGGGGCATTTCTGTACTTTTTTAGGTTTGGTAATTCCTAAAGAGTGCCCTTATCTCTTATTAGACGTGTGGATGCGATGTTGAGGGTCCTGACCTTCGAATCGATACCTATTTTAGCATATGCTCATTTTCGGTTTAAACTTGACCGATGGGTCATTTGGGGTTATTTGGGGTAATTTCTGTACTTTTTTGGGCTTGGGATTTTATGAAAAGTGACCGTATCACTTATTAGACGTGTGGATGCGATGTTGTGGGTCATGGCTTTCGAATTGATACCTATTTCGGCATATGTTCATTTTTTGTTTAAACTAGATAGGGTGAGTCGTTTGGGGTTATGTGGGGGCATTTCTGTAATTTTTTTGGCGTGGCATTTTCTAAAAAGTATCCTTATCTCTTATTGGACGTGTGGATGGGATGTTGAGGGTTGTGACCTTCGAATCGATACCTATTTCAACATATGTTCATTTTCTGTTTAAATCAAACCGGGTGGGTCGTTTGGGGTTATTTCGGGGCATTTCTGTACTTTTTTGGGCTTGGTATTTGTTAAAGAGTGTCCTTATCTCTTATTAGACGTGTGGATGCGATGTTGAGGGTCGTGACCTTCGAATCGATACCTATTTTAGCATATGCTCATTTTCGGTTTAAACTTGACCGGATGGGTCGTTTGGGGTTATTTGGGGTCATTTCTGTACTTTTTTGGGCTTGGGATTTTCTAAAAAGTGTCCGCATCACTTATAAGACATGTGGATGCAATGTTGAGGGTCGTGACCTTCAAATCGATACCTATTTCGACATAGGTTCATTTTTTAGTTAAACCCGGCCGGGGTGGGTCGTTTGGTGTTATTTGGCGGCATTTCTATACTTTTTT
Source organism: Telopea speciosissima (assembly GCF_018873765.1). Taxonomy (NCBI): domain Eukaryota; kingdom Viridiplantae; phylum Streptophyta; class Magnoliopsida; order Proteales; family Proteaceae; genus Telopea; species Telopea speciosissima. Next base: position 17,695 of record NW_025317900.1, read on the forward strand.
GGGTTTGATATTTTCTAAAAAGCATCCTTATCTATTATTAGATGTGTGGATACGATGTTGAGGGTCGTGACCTTCGAATCGATGCCTATTTCGATATATGTTGAATTTCTATTTAAACCAGACCGGGTGGGTCGTTTGGAGTTATTTGGGGGAATTTCTGTACTTTTTTATCTAAAGGTTTTCTAAAAAGTTTCCTTATCTCTTATTAGACGTGTGGATGCAATGTTGAGGGTCATGACCGTCGAATCGATACCTATTCCGACATATGTTATTTTTTTGTTTAAATCAGATCGGGTGGGTCGTTTGGGGTTATTTGGTGGCATTTCTATACTTTTTTGGGTTTGGTATTTTCTAAAAAGCGTCCTTATCTGTTATTAGACGTGTGGATGCAATGTTGAGGGTTGTGACCTTCGAATCGATACCTATTTCGGTATATGTTCATTTTTTGTTTAAACCAGACCGAGTGAGTCGTTTAGGGTTATTTGGGGGCATTTCAGCACTTCTTAGGGTTTGGTATTTTCTAAAGAGTGTCCTTATCTCTTATTAGACATGTGGATGCGATATTGAGGGTCCTGACCTTTGAATCGATACCTATTTTAGCATATGTTCATTTTTTGTTTAAACTTGACTGGGTGGGTCATTTGTAGTTATTTGGGGGTATTTCTGTACTTATTTGGACTTGGGATTTTCTAAAAAGTGTCCTTATCACTTATTAGACATTCGGAATCGATGTTAAGGGTCATGACCTTCGAATCGATTCCTAATTCGACATATGTTCATTTTTTATTTAAATCGGACCAGGTGGGTCGTTTGGGGTTATTTGGGGCCATTTCTGTACTTTTTGGTTTTGGTATTTTCTAAAAAGTGTCCTTATCTCTTATTGGATGTGCGAATGCAATGTTGTGGGTCGTGACTTTCGAATTGATACCTATTTTGGCATATGTTCATTTTTTGTTTAAACCAGATAAGGTGGGTTGTTTGGGGTTATTTGGGGGTATTTCTGTACTTTTTTGGGCGTGGCCTTTTCTAAAAAGTATCCTTATCTCTTATTAGACGTGTGAATGGGATGTTGAGGGTTGTGACCTTCGAATCGATACCTATTTCGACAGATGTTCATTTTTTGTTTAAATCAAACCGGGTGGGTCGTTTGGGGTTATTTCGGGGCATTTCTGTACTTTTTTTAGGTTTTGTATTTCCTAAAGAGTGTCCTTATCTCTTATTAGACATGTGGATGCGATGTTGAGGGTCGTGACCTTCGAATCGATACCTATTTTAGCATATGCTCATTTTTTGTTTAAACTAAACCGGATGGGACGTTTGGGGTTATTTGGGGGCATTTCTGTACTTTTTTGGGCATTGGATTTTTTAAAAAGTGTCTTTATCACTTATAAAATGTGTGGATGCAATGTTGAGGGTCGTGACCGTCAAATCGATACCTATTTTGACATAGGTTCATTTTTTGTTTAAACCTGGCCGGGTGGGTTGTTTGGGGTTATTTGGCGGCATTTCTACACTTTTTCGGGCTTGATATTTTCTAAAAAGTGTCCTTATCTGTTATTAGACGTGTGGATGCGATGTTGAGGGTCGTGACCTTCGAATCGATGCCTATTTCGGCATATGTTCATTTTTTGTTTAAACCCGACCGGGTGGGTCGTTTGGGGTTATTTGGGGGCATTTCTGTACTTTTTTGGGCATTGGATTTTTTAAAAAGTGTCTTTATCACTTATAAAATGTGTGGATGCAATGTTGAGGGTCGTGACCGTCAAATCGATACCTATTTTGACATAGGTTCATTTTTTGTTTAAACCTGGCCGGGTGGGTTGTTTGGGGTTATTTGGCGGCATTTCTACACTTTTTCGGGCTTGATATTTTCTAAAAAGTGTCCTTATCTGTTATTAGACGTGTGGATGCGATGTTGAGGGTCGTGACCTTCGAATCGATACCTATTTCGGCATATGTTCATTTTTTGTTTAAACCTGACCAGGTGGGTCGTTTGGGGTTATTTGGGGGCATTTCTGTACTTTTTTGGGCATTGGATTTTTTAAAAAGTGTCTTTATCACTTATAAAATGTGTGGATGCAATGTTGAGGGTCGTGACTGTCAAATCGATACCTATTTTGACATAGGTTCATTTTTTTGTTTAAACCTGGCCGGGTGGGTTGTTTGGGGTTATTTGGCGGCATTTCTATACTTTTTCGGGCTTGATATTTTCTAAAAAGTGTCCTTATCTGTTATTAGACGTGTGGATGCGATGTTGAGGGTCGTGACCTTCGAATCGATGCCTATTTCGGCATATGTTCATTTTTTGTTTAAACCCGACCGGGTGGGTCGTTTGGGGTTATTTGGGGAAATTTCTGTACTTTTTTTATCTAAAGGTTTTCAAAAAATTGTCCTTATCTCTTATTAGATGTGTGGATGCAATGTTGAGGGTCGTGACCATCGAATCGATACCTATTTCGACATATGTTCATTTTTTTGTTTAAATCGGATCGGGTGGGTCATTTGGGGTTATTTGGGGGCATTTCTATACTTTTTTGGGCTTGGGGCTTTATGAAAAGTGTCTTTATCACTTATTAGACGCCTGGATGCAATGTTGAGGGTCATGGTTCGAATCGATATCTATTTCGACATATGATCGTTTTTGTTTAAACCAGATCGGGTGGGTCGTTTGGGGTTATTTGGCGGCATTTCTATACTGTTTTGGGTTTGGTATTTTCTAAAAAGCATCCTTATCTGTTATTAGACGTGTGGATACGATGTTGAGGGTCGTGACCTTCGAATCGATACGTATTTTGGTATATGTTCATTGTTTGTTTAAACCAGACCGAGTGAGTCGTTTTGGGTTATTTGGGGGCATTTCTGCACTTTTTTGGGTTTGGTATTTTCTAAAGAGTGTCCTTATCTCTTGTTAGACGTGTGGATGCGATGTTGAGGGTCGTGAATTTTGAATCGATTCCTATTTTGACATATGTTCATTTTCGGTTTAAATCGGACCAGGTGGGTCGTTTTGGGTTATTTGGGGGCATTTCTATACTTTTTTGTTTTGGTATTTCCAAAAAAGTGTCCTTATCTCTTATTAGACGTGTGGATGCGATGTTGTGGGGTCGTGACTTTTGAATTGATGCCTATTTTGGCATATGTTTGTTTTTGGTTTAAACCGGATAAGGTGGGTCGTTTGGGGTTATTTGGGGGCATTTCTATACTTTTTAGGCGTTGCCTTTTCTAAAAAGTGTCCTTATCTCTTATTAGACGTGTGGATGAGATGTTGAGGGTTGTGACTTTCGAATCGATACCTATTTCGACATATGTTCATTTATGGTTGAAATCAAACCGGGTGGGTCGTTTGGAGTTATTTCGGGGCATTTCTGTACTTTTTTGGATTTGGTATTTCCTAAAGGGTATCCTTATCTCTTATTAGACGTGTGGATGCGATGTTATGGGTCGTGACCCTCGAATCGATACCTATTTTAGCCTATGCTCATTTTCAGTTTAAACTTGATCGGGTGGGTCGTTTGGGGTTATTTCACGGCATTTCTATACTTTTTTGGATTTTGGTATTTTCTAAAAAGCGTCTTTATCTGTTATTAGACGTGTGGATGCGATGCTGAGGGTTGTGACCTTCGAATCGATACCTATTTTGGTATATGTTCATTTTTTGTTTAAACCAGACCGAGTGAGTCTTTTGGGGTTATTTAGGGGCATTTCTGCACTTTTTTGGGTTTGGTATTTTCTAAAGAGTGTCCTTATCTCTTATTAGATGTGTGGATGCGATGTTGAGGGTCGTGACCATCGAATTGATACCTATTTTTGCATATGTTCATTTTCGATTTAAACTTGACTGGATGGGTCGTTTGGAGTTATTTGGGGGTATTTCTGTACTTATTTGGACTTGGGATTTTCTAAAAAGTGTCCTTATCACTTATTAGACGTTCGAATGCGATGTTAAGGGTCGTGACCTTCGTATCGATTCCTATTTCGACAAACGTTCATTTTCGATTTAAATCGGACCAGGTGGGTCGTTTGGGGTTATTTGGGGGCATTTCTGTACTTTTTTGGGCATTGGATTTTTTAAAAAGTGTCTTTATCACTTATAAAATGTGTGGATGCAATGTTGAGGGTCGTGACTGTCAAATCGATACCTATTTTGACATAGGTTCATTTTTTGTTTAAACCTGGCAGGGTGGGTTGTTTGGGGTTATTTGGGGGCATTTCTATACTTTTTTGGGCTTGATATTTTCTAAAAAGTGTCCTTATCTCTTATTAGACGTGTGGATGCGATGTTGAGGGTCGTGACCTTCGAATCGATGCCTATTTCGCATATGTTCATTTTGTTTAAATCAACCGGGTGGGTCGTTTGGGGTTATTTGGGGAAATTTCTGTACTTTTTTATTAAAGGTATTTCAAAAATTGTCCTTATCTCTTATTAGATGTGTGGATGCAATGTTGAGGGTCGTGACCATCGAATCGATACCTATTTCGACATATGTTCATTTTTTGTTTAAATCGGATCGGGTGGGTCATTTGGGGTTATTTGGGGGCATTTCTATACTTTTTTGGGCTTGGGGTTTTATGAAAAGTGTCTTTATCACTTATTAGACGTCTGGATGCAATGTTGAGGGTCATGACTGTCGAATCGATATCTATTTCGACATATGATCGTTTTTTGTTTAAACCAGATCGGGTGGGTCGTTTGGGGTTATTTGGCGGCATTTCTATACTGTTTTGGGTTTGGTATTTTCTAAAAAGCATCCTTATCTGTTATTAGACGTGTGGATACGATGTTGAGGGTCGTGACCTTCGAATCGATACGTATTTTGGTATATGTTCATTGTTTGTTTAAACCAGACCGAGTGAGTCGTTTTGGGTTATTTGGGGGCATTTCTGCACTTTTTTGGGTTTGGTATTTTCTAAAGAGTGTCCTTATCTCTTGTTAGACGTGTGGATGCGATGTTGAGGGTCGTGAATTTTGAATCGATTCCTATTTTGACATATGTTCATTTTCGGTTTAAATCGGACCAGGTGGGTCGTTTTGGGTTATTTGGGGGCATTTCTATACTTTTTTGTTTTGGTATTTCCAAAAAAGTGTCCTTATCTCTTATTAGACGTGTGGATGCGATGTTGTGGGGTCGTGACTTTTGAATTGATGCCTATTTTGGCATATGTTTGTTTTTGGTTTAAACCAGATAAGGTGGGTCGTTTGGGGTTATTTGGGGGCATTTCTATACTTTTTTAGGCGTTGCCTTTTCTAAAAAGTGTCCTTATCTCTTATTAGACGTGTGGATGAGATGTTGAGGGTTGTGACTTTCGAATCGATACCTATTTCGACATATGTTCATTTATGGTTGAAATCAACCGGGTGGGTCGTTTGGAGTTATTTCGGGGCATTTCTGTACTTTTTTGGATTTGGTATTTCCTAAAGGGTATCCTTATCTCTTATTAGACGTGTGGATGCGATGTTATGGGTCGTGACCCTCGAATCGATACCTATTTTAGCCTATGCTCATTTTTTGTTTAAACTTGATCGGGTGGGTCGTTTGGGGTTATTTCACGGCATTTCTATACTTTTTTGGATTTTGGTATTTTCTAAAAGCGTCCTTATCTGTTATTAGGACGTGTGGATGCGATGCTTGAGGGTTGTGACCTTCGAATCGATACCTATTTTTGGTATATGTTCATTTTTTGTTTAAACCAGACCGAGTGAGTCTTTTGGGGTTATTTAGGGGCATTTCTGCACTTTTTGGGTTTGGTATTTTCTAAAGAGTGTCCTTATCTCTTATTAGATGTGTGGATGCGATGTTGAGGGTCGTGACCATCGAATTGATACCTATTTTTGCATATGTTCATTTTCGATTTAAACTTGACTGGATGGGTCGTTTGGAGTTATTTGGGGGTATTTGTACTTATTTGGACTTGGGATTTTCTAAAAAGTGTCCTTATCACTTATTAGACGTTGAATGCAATGTTAA
>NW_025317901.1:0-23638 GCF_018873765.1 Telopea speciosissima
TTATTTCCTTATTGGAAACCTGCCCAATAAGGCTGTTTTGCTGTGCAAGGTCCAAGCCATGTTGCAAAGGGATAGACTCAGGGAAAAATCCAGACCAGGTTCGAATCGAAACCTATTTCGACATATGTTCATTTTCGGTTTAAACCAGACCAGGTGGGTCGTTTGGGATTATTAGGCAGCATTTCTGTACTTTTTTGGGTTAGGTATTTTCTAAAAAGCGTCCTAATCTCTTATTAGACGTATGGATGCGATGTTGAGGGTTGTGACCTTCAAATCGATACCTATTTTGACATATGTTCATTTTTGGTTTAAACCAGACCGGGTGGGTCGTTTGGGGTTATTTGGGGGCATTTATGTACTTTTTTGGGTTTGGTATTTTTCAAAAAGTGACCTTATCTCTTATTAGATGTGTTGATGCGATGTTGAAGGTTGTGACCTTCGAATCGATACCTATTTCGACATATGTTCATTTTCGGCTTAAACTAGACCGGGTGGGTCGTTTGTGGTTATTTGGGGGCATTTCTGAACTTCTTTGGGTTTGGGATTTTCTAACAAGTGTCCTTATCTCTTATTAGACATGTGGATGCGATGTTGAGGGTCGTGACCTTCGATCGCTACCTATTTCGACAGATGTTCATTTTGGTTTGAACCAGACCGGGTGGGTCGTTTGCGGTTATTTCAGGGCATTTCTGTACTTTTTTGAGTTTGGTATTTTCTGAAAAGTGTCCTTATCTATTATTAGACGTGTGGATGCGATGTTGAGTGTCGTGACCTTCGGATCGATACCTATTTTGGCATATATTCATTTTCGATTTAAACCAGACCAGGTGGGTTGTTTGGGGTTATTTGGGGGCATTTCTGTACGTTTTTGTGTTTAGGATTTGCTAAAATGTGTCATTATCTCTTATTAGATGTGTGGATACGATGTTGAGTGTCATGACCTTCATATCGATATCTATTTCGACATATGTTCATTTTCAATTTAAACCAGAGTGGATGGGTCATTTGGGGTTATTTGGTGGCATTTTCTGTACTTTTTGTGTTTGGGATTTGCAAAAAAGTGTCCTTATCTCTTATAAGACGTGTGGATGCGATGTTGAGGGTCGTGACCTTAGAATCGATACCTATTTCGACTATTTATGGAAGCAATAAAGTCTGCTGGTTGATTCAATTCTCTCCAAACATGCCTCACTTCATGGTGAGCCAACTGGTTCAAACTAGAGATAGTCTGGTTCTTCAAAGCATAAACATTCCAAGGGCAGCTGACCACACTTGTAAGAATGTCCACTGCCAACTTCGAATCAGATTTGATTGAAACATGACGAATATTCCTCTGTAAGCACAAAGCCACTCCTCTTTGGATAGCTAACAGTTCCATGCTATGAACCGAAGCTTCCAACCCTTTACCAACATAAGCCAGAATCGGTTGCCCTAAGGAATCACGAATGAGACCCCCATAAGCAGCTCTATCTCCACTCAAGGACCAATCACAATGGAGAGTTACCAAGTGAGCAGGGGGCTTCGGCCAAGAGTAGACCTTGGGAGCCGAAGAGGCCGACTGCACCTGGATCCCCCACTTGTCAACCAAACATTGATTTCTAGGGGTATGAGGAGCCAAAATCAAACCTTGAGAGCTTTTAGTAATCACATCAAATTTAACATCTTGAAGGATTTTCTCATAAGATTGTGATTGATTACTAAAGAGGCGTTGATTTCTCTCCCACCAAACATGATAAATCGTCGCACAAAAAGTAAGCTTGGGAATAATATCTAACTTGTCATTAGCAAACCACATGAGAGAGCCATTTCACCACGTTAGATAGGCCAGCTGGTCCTTTACCATTTGGAGAGCACATAGAACTAACCCTATCCCATATGGTTTTAGAGAAGGGACAGTCAAAGAAGAGGTGGGCATGGCTCTCCAAACCCCCCCCCCCCCCCAACACAAGATGCAATTCTATCCTACTACAATGTTCCTTCTAAGAAGTTAGTCTTTAGTTGGGAGCCCTCCCATAAGACACCTCCAGGTAGTGTAGGAATACCTAGGGAAAAAAGCAGGAAACCAAACAAGCTTATACCAATCCACCTCAGAAACACTACTTCTAACAAGAGCCCAAGCAGATTTGGTAGTAAAGAGACCATTAGGGGTTTCCTTCCAAACAATAAGATCCTCCCCACCACTCACAATGGGAATACTAGGGAGATCTCTCAAAATAGTAATCAGATCAAAGGAGCCCTGAGGGGGCAAATGCCAATAGCCAGCTCTAATAAGGTCCGAAACCAAGGCAAGTCGGTGAGACCCAGCATCATAACGAATCCGATCCCCAAATCTCTTAATCAAAACCCCTTTGGGATGCCAATTATCTAACCAAAGTCTAGTAGTTTGGCCATTCCCAATAATATGATGGATGTGAGGCTCAACCAGATCTCTAAATTTGAGAACCTTCCGCCAAACCCACGAACAATTTTGGGGGACCTTTGTAGTCCAAATAGAGTCAGTTTTTAGATAGCGGGTATTGACCCACCTAACCCAAAGACTGTCCTTCTTAGAGGCAATCCACCAAATTTGTTTAAAAATACCCGTAATATTCATATCTAAAATTCTTCTAATACCAAGGCCCCCTTCAGCCTTAGGTTTGCAAATCTTTTCCCAAGAAATGTAATGTACCTTATGATCAAGAGACGGGCCTGACCAAAGGAAGTTGGAGAAGATGGATTCCAACTTTTCCTTGAGAGCACCAGGCAGCCCAAAAATCCCTGACCAATAAATGTAGCAGCCTTGAAGAACAGAGCTTAAAAGTTGTAACCGCCCTGCAAAAGATAAGAGACGAGCTTTCCAGCCATCAAGCCTACTCCGCACTCGATCCAAAATGGAAGAGCAATCTACAAAAGCCAGCTTACGAGAAATGAGAGGAACACCTAGATACCGGATAGGTAACTTGGTATCCACAAAATTCGTTAATTCCAAAAGTTGCAGTCTAGGTGTGTGGGTGAGGCCTCCTAAAATAATAGAGGACTTAGCCCTGTTGAGTTTCAACCCAGAGTAGGTATCAAATCATCCAAGGCCCCCAGGCAGGCCGAAATAGAATCCGTGGTGGCCTTCACAAAGATCATCAAATCATCTGCAAAGATAAGGTGGGAGAGGTGGGAGCTCTTGCATCTGGGGAGAAGGCTGATCCTACCCTCAACCTCCAACTTCCTCATCAAGGCTGAAAAACCCTCCATGGCAATAGTGAACAAATAGGGAGAAATGGGGTCCCCCTGCCTAATCCCCCTTCCCCCTTTGAAAAAGCCAGTAGGACTCCCATTCAATAAGATGGAGAAACAGGGAGTGTCAACACAAGCCTTCACCCAACCTATGAACTTCTGAGGGAAACCCATTCTTTCCATTATTTCAAACAAAAAATTCCTACTCAGAGAATCATAAGCTTTATGAAGGTCAATCTTCAAAACTGTTGTTAGGCTAGTACCTTTTTGCTCAATCCCTCGAACCACATCATGACAAACAAGGATGTTGTCCACAATAGACCTCCTCTTGATGAAAGCCGAATGGGAATCACTCACCACCTGCCCAGCCACTCCCTGTAATCTATTAGATAAGATTTTTGTAATGATCTTATAAAAAAGATTGCAAAGAGCAATGGACCTATAACGAGCAAAAGAAGAAACATCACCCGTCTTAGGAATAAGACTAATAAAAGTAGCATTAATCGAACTAGGGAGACAAGACTTACTGAAGAACCATTTGACTGCCAAAGTCAAATCTTCACCAACCACATCCCAAGAATGTTTGAAGAAAGTAGCCCCAAACCCATCCGGTCCTGGAGCTTTGGAATTTTTCATAGCAAACACCACCTCCATAATTTCCTTATTGGACACCCTCCCAATAAGACTTTCCTGCTGAGAGAGGGAAAGGCCATTATGCAAGGGGACCGAGTTGGGGAAAAAAACCACCATCCACCGAATCAGTTCCAAACAACTTCTTATAGAAAGAGACAGCTTCATCTTTAATCTGGCTAGGCTCCTTAACAATGTCACCTCCTTCCCCCTGAATTTCCAGAATATGTTTCCTATTCTGCATACAAATCATGGACTTGTGAAAGAAACTATTATTGCCATCCCCCAACTGAATATATTTCACCCTAGACTTCTCCTTCAAAAACTTTTCTTCAACGGCCAAGGCTTCCCATAACTTCACCTTTGCTTGAGTCTCCAAAAGAACCAGATTTGGGTCATCAGGGTGGTTGCCAAGATTGCATTGAGTTTGGTACAATTCAGCCTGTGCAGCTTTTACCGCAATAAAAACATCTCCAATGCACTCCTTATTCCACCTTTTCAACTCTTTCTTAACATTCCTTAACCGGGCAGCAAACTGAAGAATGGGATTGAGAGACAAGCTAACAGGCTGCCCCCAGCCCTTCCTTACCATATCATCAAAACCATCTTTGCCAATCCAAGCTTCAAAAAACCTGAAAGGTTTAGGGCCGAAGTTAGCCACATCCAACACGGCCACCACTACTGGAGAGTGATCAGAGAGACCAGGAGGATGGAAAGTAGCTTCTAAAGATCTGAAAACATCCATCCAAGCCAAGTTTACCATCACCCTATCTAGCTTACAACAAATTCTAGCATCACCAATTTGTCTGTTATTCCAAGTCATAGCTTCCCCTTTCCACTTCAAGTCAATCAGCCCCGAGTCTTCAATAAAAGTGTTGAAATCATCAATTGCCTCAAACCGAACAGGGTCCCCACCAATTTTCTCATTATGGTTCCGAATCACATTGAAATCCCCTAAAACAGCCCAAGGAGCAGCAATAGCACTAGCAAGACTTCCCACATCTTCCCACAAATCCTTCCGGCCTGCCAAAGTATTAAGAGCATACACTACAGTGCAAAGGAAAGAGACAGAGGTACCCACAATCGACACCTTGACATGGATAAACTGCTTAGATTTTTGAATTTCTTCAACAGTTAAAAAATTCGGATCCCAACCCAACCAAATCCGAATAGTGTTATCAACTTCTCCATTGAGCACATACTTCCAATCTGTAATAAAATTATCAAAAATAGCAGCACAATTTTCCATCTTAACTTTTGTTTCCAGAAGACAAACCAATTTAGCTTGATGGTCATTGCACACCTTCTTAATCCCCAGCCGTTTAGTTGAGGCATTCATGCCTCTGACATTCCAAGCTAAACACTTCATTTAGCATGAAGGTTAGAACCGTTACCTCCCCCCTTACTAGGTCCATCTCCTTTAGCCTCACTGGGATCTTTCAGGTTTAAGAGAACCCGTTGGGCTTGGAACTTAGACCCCCCTCCCCGTGGGTCAACCCAAAATAGAATAAGAACCAGAATTTAATTGACCCATACCTTTCCCAGCTTGCCCTTGAGATGACCGAATCTCCGCAGCTTGCTTCTTTAGTCTTTCAAAGTTGGCTGAGGGCTTAGACGGGAAAAACACTTTCTCCCTTGATCTCACGGGATCTTCAGCACTATTTTCTTCTTCCTTTAACACCCCAGCAGCATCCACCAATAGATTAGGATCAGTCACCTTCAACGAGTTCATGGCTGCCACCTCACCAACAACAGTTATGGTATTAACTTCAGCCACCTTCCCTTCCATAGATAACGCACTAGGATCACTCTCCACCAAATCAGACTTTGAATTAAGATTTTAAAAAATAGCACTATCTTTAGAAACCAAATGCTCCCCACGATCCTCCCCATCCACATTAGGAATCATAGCTAATGGCTGGGGGCCTGTTGGTAAACAACGGTCCAGGGATCAAACCATGGTTCCCTAGGGAAACCAATATATAGAAAAATTAGGGTTTTGCACACCCAGGGTTATCCCATGGTGTCCCATGGGTGCCCCATTAAATTTTAGGGTTTCCCATGGTCGCCCATGGGAACCCTGGTGCATCCCTATTAGGGTTTCTCCTTCCCTATTGCGTCCCATAAAATTAATTATCACAATAGGAATGGAGAAATTCGTCTCTAGTCCATCATATGGCAAGAGGGATCCATCCCATACTCGAATGCATAGCGAAAATTAATTGATTCGAGTTTCTTTCGGTTCCCATAAATATTAATAATCAATAAATAGAAGGAATTAATAAAGAACTGCTAACCTGGTGAGCCTCAAATGTTGCTCCTCCAATAGACAGTGGTTCTTCCTCCAGTGAGCGCTCCAAGCAAACAGATCTGAACCTCCAATGGTGCTACTAAGGTTCTACACGCCAATCCCAGATGCCCTCAAACTCCTCAGCACAGATCTAGGGTTTCACAAACCCTAACTCTCAAACACAGGTGAGAGAAGCAAGAAGAAGAAGAGAGATCACAAGAGGGAGAGAGAGAAACCAAAAATGTAGGAGAGAGAGTGTCTGCTCCAAAAACATGGAGAGCTGCCCTCTTCTGCATTTTATGGTCCCCTATTTATAATAATAGGGTTTAATTAAATCCTAGATAGATTTAATACAGCCCTAGTGAGAGTCTGACTCTCTCTCTCTCTCTCAGTCTTGAAGTTCTGTTTAAACTCAAAGTGCTACACAGGTGAAGAAGCAGAATCTAATAGGGAAAGTATTAATTAGATTCTTTATTTAATTATTAATGGATAATTACAATTAGCACCAAATCCATTAATTAAATAAAGAGCCAATTAAATTAGCAAATTCCAAATAACTCCCTATATGATAACAATTTATCATATACAACTCCCCCACTAATCAACACCATCATTATGGAATCTAGGGCATGTACACATGTACTGCCAAACCCCAATCCATAGTACATGTCCATATAAGAGCGTCTGTGCATCCGATCGGGTCCCGCAAAACTCGATAAAACACTTTATTTGAAATAACTATAAATAATGTATCATTTTATGTAAAATAAATTTTGCAAAACCATTTCCAAAATGGTACTGGATCTAGATTCTGATTCGACCATGCACAGACAGTCTCTATCTTGGTGTTCCCCAATCGGGCAGTGGTGACCGTGTTGGATAACTCCATCACTCACAAAGTGTTCACGCATTCCCAGAACACCGGCTTTGACTCGCTTGAGTCTCAGTCATTGATGAACCAAAGAATGCGATCACACTTTGCAGTGACAGGGTTCCTTCAGGTACAGGGTGTCGGTGACACATGTCCATCCCTTCCTACATCTGGCAGTAATACATGAGGGAATCGACAAAGTAGATTCTTCGTCAATGCACACATCAAACATGTGAGCACTCGCATTCGTACCCTGACATCACATGTCTAGGCATACCCAATGCGACGACCATATGATAAGGGTGCCCAGCCCAAACCCTAGTTGTGACTACCATTTTAAGTATAACTTACGGACACATAATGCTAAAAAAGTTTATATCGCATGTGACAATATTAAACTAAAATGTATAAATGTTCAATACAAAGGTGAACCGGGTTGAATCGGACCAAACCGGGTTTGATGGACACACACTTGTCCAACAATCTCCCACTTGTACATCAAAACCAATTCCCCATACATTTTAAACCCATGCCCTCCATGTGTTTCTCAAACACACCTGGTGACAAACCCTTTGTCCTGGCATCAGACACATTTTCAGTTGTGTCCACTTTAGAGATACTCACGTCACCTTGTTGGATAATCTCTCTGATGAGGTGATACTTCCGCTGCACGTGGTTGTTCCTCTGATGAGCCCTAGGCTCCTTAGCTTGTGCAATAGCCCCTTTGTTGTTACATAACAGGGGAATAGGGCCCTTGACAAGATCAGGGACTACCTTCAAATCTGATAGGAATTTCCTCAGCTAAACACCTTCTTTTGCTGCATCACAAGCTGCAAGGTATTCTGCTTCGGTAGTAGAATCGGCTGTAGACTTTTGTTTCGCACTCTGCCACATAATGGCACCTCCACCCATTAGATATACCATCCCGGACGTGGATTTTCTGTCATCCTTGTCAGTTTGAAAATCCAAATCTGTGTATCCCAATACTGACAACTGATCAGATCCAAAAACCAATAAATATTCCTTAATCCTTCTCAAGTACTTGAGGATATTCTTGACAGCACTCCATGCCTACTGCATAACAAATATCCGGCCTCGTACACAACATGACGTACATAAGACTCCCTACTGCTGAGGCATAGGGAATCCTCTTCATCTCTTCAATGTCTATCTAAGAGTGAGGACATTGAGATCTGGAAAGACTGACTCCATGTCTGAAGGGAACACTTCCCCTCTTGGAGTTCTCCATACTAAATCTGGGCAGGACTTTGTCTATATAGGTAGCCTATGACAAGCCTAGCATCCTTTTTTGGTGATCTCTTACGAGTTTGATCCCAAGGATATAGCTATCTTCACCAAGGTCTTTCATCGAAAACGTTGTGGATAACCATTGTTTTACTGATGAAAGGAATCCTACATCGTTATCAATCAGCAATATGTCATCTACGTATAAAATAAGAAAACATACTGCCCTCCCGCTGATCTTCTTGTAAACGCATGGTTCATCCATGTTTTGATCAAAACCAAACGATTTGATTGATTGATCAAACTTGATGTTCCAGCTCCTGGAAGCCTGCTTCAGCCCATAAATGGACCTCTGTAATTTGCACACCTTTCTTTCTTCCTCCAAGGAAGAGAACCCCTCTGGCTATTCCATGTAGATTTCCTCTTGAAGGAACCCATTTAGAAATGCAGTCTGCACATCCATCTGTCAGATCTCATAATCAAAGTGTGCTGCGATAGCTAATAAAATCCTGATGGATTTCATCGTCGCTACTGGTGAAAAGGTTTCCTCATAGTCTATACCCTCTTTCTAGGTATAGCCCTTTGCTACCAGTCTCGCTTTGAAGCTTTCGACCTTTCCATCTGCGCCCTTCTTCCTCTTGAAGATCCATTTGCATCCAATTGGCTTTACGCCAAGTGGTGGATCGACTAGAGTCCAGACCCTGTTGGAATGCATCGAATCAATTTCAGAGCACATTGCCTCCAGCCACCTAGTGGCATCAACATCCTTTAGAGCCTCAACGTATGTCATTGGATCATCATCCGATTCAACCGATACCATGTGGAACTCTTCCGCAGTTTCCTCTTCGGTTAGAAGAGTTAGCCTGGTGGGTGGTCTAATAGTCCTCCCACTGCATCGAGGTTCCTCAGGTGTTGGTATTTCAGCGGGTATGTTAGTTGGTCTCACTTCTGGAAGTGACGTTTCTGAGCCATCTGATAGCTCTTTTATGACTACTGGTTCGGACCTCTGAATCATCATTTCTTCCTCCAAAAATGTGACATGTTTACTTACAATGACTTTTTGGTCAACTGGGTCATAGAAATAATAGCCTATCGTGCCTTTGGGGTAGCCTAAGAAATAGCATCTCGAAGTCCTGGATTCCAACTTGTCTGTCTGTTGCTTTCGCACATGTGCTATGCAACCCCATACCCTAAGGTGTTGAATACTATGCTTTCGGCCCTTCCACAACTCAAAGGGTGTCTTGGCTACAGACTTAGATGGAACCCTATTCAAGATATATATCGTCGTCTCTAAAGCGTACCCCCAGAAAGAAAGAGGCAGCTCACTATAAGTGAGCATCGTCCTGACCATATCCAATAGGGTCTGATTGCGTCGTTCGGATACACCATTTTGTTGTGGTGTGCCTGGATTAGTTAGCTGACTAACTATCCCTAGGGATATGAGATGTTCTTTAAACTCATCCGATAGATACTCCCCTCCACGATCTGATCGTAAGGACTTGATGTGTTTATCGAGCTGTCTTTCGACCTCGGCTTGGAATTCTTTGAATTTATCAAAGGCTTTCGATTTCCTATGCATCAAGTATATGTAACCATATCTAGAGTAATCATCGGTGAACATGATAGAGTACTCATACCCATATCTTGCTTGTATATTTATAGGTCCACACACGTCAGTGTGTATCAACTCCAACAGATCTGTGGCTCTAGCACCTTTATTGCTAAAGGGTTTCTTGGTCATTTTGCCCTGAAGGCATGACTCACAGGTGGGGAATGGTTCCACCCTCAGACTCTCTAAGGGCCCATCCCTCACCAATCTACTGATTCGATCCATATTTATGTGACCCAATCCTAGATGCCACATATATGTTGAGTTCACTGGAGCTGCTTTCCGTTTCAAATCAACATTTGAAATAACATTCGTTCTAATAGGACAATCTAGAAAATACAAACCACTTTGCATATATCCGGATGCCACAAAGGAATTATTAAAACGAATAATCAATTTAGAATTAAAGGAAAAACTATATCCGTCCAAAACAAGTTTTGAAACTGAAATTATCTTCCTCTTGAAAGAGGTACATAAAAGCAATCATTTAAAACTAAACTAGCAGAACTAAAATTTAAAATAAAAGTTCCCACAGCCAACACCATGGTCTTAGCTCCAGTGGCCTTTCGAAGATGCACTTCATTTTTTTCCAAGTTCCTTGTCTCCTTAAACCCCTGCAAATCATTGCAAATGTGAACAGTGGATCCACTATCCACCAACCAAGAATTGGTCGGTTCAAAAGACAAATTAGACTAAAAAAGAACGTGAACATCACATGTACCTTCTTTAGCAGTCTTTGTTTCATCCGGCTTCTTGTCTTTCAAAGTTACCAGGTAAGCACGACAGTTTCTTTTCCAGTGACCCTCCTTCTTGCAATAGAAGCACTTGCCTTTGCCTTTATTGCCAGACTTCCCACCCTTGGCTTTCAGGGTCTTGCCCTTACTTCCCTTTTTATTCTTCTTCCCATTTGAAGAAGGCTTTGCCTCATTTGCATTGACCTCAGCCTTGTCCTTTTTCAAGGACGCTTCAGCCTCTACCAGCGCATTAGCAAGCTCGGTGAGCTCCATCTCCTTCTCGGACATCTTGTAAGACATCCTAAAAGGTGCGTAGGCAGAAGTGAGTGAAGCTAAGATCACATCAGTCTTGTATCGCAGGCTGAAATCAGTCCCCATGGATTCCAGTTTTTCAAACAGATTGATCATTTTCGTTACATGATCCATCACTGGAGTCTCCTGGGACATCTTGGAGTTATGGATTTGACTCACCGCATCAGAATGTGCGTGTGTCAACTACCTATTGAACAATTCAGCAAGCTTATCCATTTTACCCCCAGCAGTGCGTATATCCTTGACTGAGTCTACAACTGACTTTTCCAATGATCCTAGGATATAGAGTGATGCCTTGGAATCCCTCATGAGGAACTCTTGCATCTCTTCATTTGCCTCAAAATCGTTCAGGTCAGGTTGAGGAGGAACTTGTTCATCTAGAACTGTGTACAGTCCTTCAGCAGTCAAGAGCAACTTAATGCTTCGGTATCAATCGACATAGTTTGTACCATTAAGTTTGTATTCACTAATGAGTGTTAACAGATTGGAATTAATGGCAGCCATCGTATATTAATCTACACATACACAAGTAAATTACCACATGCTAATTAATGACCATTGAAAATAATAAATTGAGCACACACACATCAATGGTCTTTCATGATTTCGGTTTCCCTCATAACCCTAAAGATGAATTGGATACCTACAACCCTTGCATGCATAACTTACCCTGTCGGGAGTCATTATACACACCATGGTAGTGTGGACTAAGCTGTCTGCCTCATGGGCTTCCAATATTTTTGGCCACCTGGGTGTCATGTCTAGATCCTGTCGCCTGACATATACCCAAGTCATGTACTTACCTATTGCATTAGTTAGAATAATGGAATCATGAAAGATGGTCCACTGTCGTAGTGCCCTCTCACTATCTATACCCTAACGTATTTAGATAGAGGTAAATATAGATAAATGTGTGACAGAGGTCCTGGCAATGTCCTGTCGACTTATGCGGGGTCATATCACACATTTTCTACATTTATCTTCAATAGGAGGCCATGGACATGTCTACCGATTAAGACTAGTCCATATCATATATGTATTGTGAATAAAGAGGGATTAATTAACTCTCACATACATGGATAGATTTAAACAACATAATTAATCAACATTAATTAAAAGTGATTATGGGATGGCGGCATTTTTATCAGAAGCAATTAAAGAACCCTCCCAATAAAAATAAAACTAATAACTTTGGCTGCATTTATCATGCCATGGATGCCACGCCTCGATCATCTCCTCCGCCCGATTACGTCTTCAAAGTAGGTGACTTGCATCTCCATAAGCTTTGAGCACCACATGTGGATCACCATCAACATGCCCTGGGAGTCCTAACTCCTCTAAAATTACAATGAAAACCTAGAAAAAATTCTATACACTTTCCTTTCCATAATAATAAAGAAACCCCGCATGAAGAAACCAACCCACCATTTGGGCTGCCCATGGGGTGGAGTACATTTGTTTATAGAAAAGATAGGGGGAGAGAGAGAAAGAGAGAGAAGCATCACATCCACCCATAACCCCATGTATCACATACATAAACAATCCATCCATTTATTAGAATGCCATTCCCATAATCACATCATAATATAATTTCATGCATGGGCATTAAAGCAAGTAAACCAAAAATTAAAACAAGGATTCCTTCAATTATTGAACCACCACATCGCATGTGATAACATGTATCCAAGCCCATAAAATTAAAATCGTATTTTAATTGCAAGTGGGTAAAGATGGAATCTCTTCACCCATCATCATCCTCCAAAAAACAAAACAAAATAATAAAATTTTGTTTTGAAAATTTTGTTTTTTTGTTTTTTTGTTAAACTGGAGGGAAAACAAGGGGGGTGCATGCAGCCCACTTGCGCAGGCTGCAGGCACTCCCTACGCAGCCCATAGGCACAAGGCCCACGGACAGCAGCCTGCAGGCCCGTAGCCCGCAGGCAGCAGCCCGCAAGGGGATGCGCACAAGTGTAGGTTCATGGGGGAGGGCGTGCGCAGAGGTTTGGCAATGTGCGCTCCCCCCCCCGCATATAGAATATGATTAAAAAATTTTAAAATTAAAAATTAGTAATCACAACCTAATTGGATACATGCTTCAATAATTGGAATAAATAAAACAAACCAAATCCATCATCACATGGGTAGGTTGTTACACTAACAACCTTGTAACTACCCATGTGCACATGGGAAGGTTGTTACAACAACCATATTCTGACCACCCATGTGCCAACTTGCATCCCACTCATGATAATTATATTAAACTATTAATTATCTAATATTCATGGGTGGGAAAGGTGGCTCTGATACCACACTATTGGCCAATAACGGTCCAGGGATCAAACCATGGTTCCCTAGGGAAACCAATATATAGAAAAATTAGGGTTTTGCACACCCAGGGTTATCCCATGGTATCCCATGGGTGCCCCATTAAATTATAGGGTTTTCCATGGTCTCCCATGGGAACCCTGGTGCATCCCTATTAGGGTTTCTCCTTCCCTATTGCGTCCCATAAAATTAATTATCACAATAGGAACGGAGAAATTCGTCTCTAGTCCATCATATGGCAAGAGGGATCCATCCCATACTCGAATGCGCAGCGGAAATTAATCAATTCGAGTTTCTTTCGGTTTCCATAAATATTAATAATCAATAAACAGAAAGAATTTATAAAGAACTGCTAACCTGGTGAGCCTCAAGTGTTGTTCCTCCAATAGACAGTGGTTCTTCCTCCAGTGAGCGCTCCAAGCAAATAGATCTGAACCTCCAATGGTGCTACTAAGGTTCTACACACGCCAATCCCAGATACCCTCAAACTCCTCAGCATAGATCTAGGGTTTCACAAACCCTAACTCTCAAACACAGGTGAGAGAAGCAAGAAGAAGAAGAGAGATCACAAGAGGGAGAGAGAGAAACCAAAAATGTAGGAGAGAGAGTGTCTGCTCCAAAAACATGGAGAGCTGCCCTCTTCTGCATTTTATGGTCCCCTATTTATAATAATAGGGTTTAATTAA
Source organism: Telopea speciosissima (assembly GCF_018873765.1). Taxonomy (NCBI): domain Eukaryota; kingdom Viridiplantae; phylum Streptophyta; class Magnoliopsida; order Proteales; family Proteaceae; genus Telopea; species Telopea speciosissima. The sequence continues at coordinate 13,910 of NW_025317901.1, forward strand.
ATCCTAGATAGATTTAATAGAGCCCTAGTGAGAGTCTGACTCTCTCTCTCTCAGTCTGGAAGTTCTATTTAAACTCAAAGTGCTACACAGGTGAAGCAGCAGAATCTAATAGGGAAAGTATTAATTAGATTTTTTATTTAATTATTAATGGATAATTACAATTAGCACCAAATCCATTAATTAAATAAAGAGCCAATTAAATTAGCAAATTCCAAATAACTCCCTATATGATAACAATTTATCATATACAACCCCCCCCCACTAATCAACACCATCATTATGGAATCTAGGGCATGTACACATGTACTGCCAAAACCCCAATCCATAGTACATGTCCACATAAGAGCGTCTGTGCATCCGATCGGGTCCCGCAAAACTCGATAAAACACTTTATTTGAAATAACTTATAAATAATGTATCATTTTATGTAAAATAAATTTTGCAAAACCATTTCCAAAATGGTCTGGATCCGTTCGATCCGACCATGCACGAGCAGTCTCTATCTTGGTGTTCCCCAATCGGGCGGTGGTGACCGTGTTGGATAACTCCTTCACTCACAAAGTGTTCACGCATTCCCGAACACCGGCTTTGACTCGCTTGAGTCTCGGTCATTGATGAACCAAAGAATGCGATCACACTTTGCAGGAGGTTCCCTCAGTGCGGGTGTCGGTGACACATGTCTATCCCTTCCTACATCCGGCGTAATACATGAGGGAATCGACAAAGTAGATTCTTCGCCAATGCACACATCAAACATGTGAGCACTCGCATTCGTACCCTGACATCACATGTCTAGGCATACCCAATGCGACGACCATATGATAAGGGTGCCCAGCCCAAACCCTAGTCGTGACTACCATTTTAAGTATAACTTACGGACACATAATGCTAAAAAAGTTTATATCGCATGTGACAATATTAAACTAAAATGTATAAATGTTCAATACAAAGGTGAACCGGGTTGAACCAGACCGAACCGGGTTTGATGGACACACACTTGTCCAACAGGGCCAACGTCATCTTCCTCCAAATCTGTTCCTGCAAAAAGATCATTGCCTAATAAGATTGCACACGAATCTGAGTCTAGCATCATATCATCCGGGTCATAGTGAACCTCCTCCGTGAGATCTTCGAGCAACGCAAAGGCATTGGAGTGAACCAGCCCCTTAGCCTTAGATTGCTCCCCAGAATTTAACGCAGGAATTTTAAAGACCTTCTTTCCAAATCTGGATTCCCTCCCCACCAAATCGAGATCTTTTCCTTTACCCTTACCTGTAATTAAGGAATCTACATTCAAGATTGCATCTCCAAATCCAGCAAGGACCTTCGGCTGCTTAGAAGCCACACAATCACTAACCACCTGCAAAACAGCACCAACTCCGACCAAAACTCCTTCAACATTCTCCACAGCTCCCTTCACCCGCCACTCCTTCTTTGGCCGAGAGTCTTTATGAGTTTGACCATTACTCCCGAACTTACATGTATCCAAGAGATGACCAAACACCTTACAATGTTTACATCGAGGAGGCTTCCAATCATAAACAACCTTTTGGTTAAAAATAAACCCATCATCTCCATAAACTGGAATTGATAATGGAAGCTCCTTATCTGCAGAAACTTCTACACATAAACGAGCATAAGACAACCTTTCCATGGATCTTGTCATTTTATTAGTAACAATGGGCTGCCCAACAACACTCCCAATCGAACTCAAGGCTTGAGAGGACCAATAATGAAAAGGAACATTGGGAAGAGATATCCAAACCAGGACTGAACATAAATCAACCTTTTCCAAGCAAACATTCGGACTCCAAGGACAAAGAATCATAGGTCTTCTCTACACATACCAAGGACCCCCTTCAAGAACTTTAATTTTATCCTCCTCAAGATTAAAATGGAAGATAAAGAAACCACTATCCAGCAAATTAACATCAACATGGCCTAAAATTCTCCATTGTTTTAACATGTCTCGAGCAAAAGTGAAACTTGGCCTGCCCCCAATAAAATGCCCCATAAGAGTGTTTCTCCACTTCTCAAGACCCTCCTTGATAAAAGAATCCAGGCATTTTGCAGCCAAAACTCCATCAATCTCCTCCGGTTCCACAAAAGACAGCTTTAAACCCTCACCAAGCAATGAGGAAGACGAAGAGGAAAAAAGACCAGACCAAGGAACACCCTTTTTCTCCTTTGACACCCCAGTAGCCGAGCTTTCACCTTGCTGCCCGAAGCCTTCAGCAGTAGCAACCTTCTCTAAACCACCACCGACCACTCCTTCCCCTAAGCCAACATCTCCAACAACACCAGCCGCACCACCAAGAGCTGGCCACTCCCCACTCCCTGAATCACCAAGCACAGCCACTTCACCACCCCCCTTACTCGATCCTTCCTTACCTCCCCCATCTTCCCTCCCACCCGAGCAGAGAAGAGGAGTAAGGCCAAGAGCTGGAGCTCCGGCCATCACCAAGATCAACTTCCAAAACCCCCCCTCTCAAAATTGCCAGAGCTTCTCTCTCCTAAGAAATTTCTCCACGAATCGACACTCGAATCGCGAATCGATACCTATTTCGACATAAGTTCATTTTTTGTTTAAACCAGACCGGGTAGGTCGTTTGGGGTTATTTCGGGGCATTTCTGTACTTTTTTGAGTTTGATATTTTCTAAAAAGTGTCCTTATCTCTTATTAGACGAGTGGAAGCGATGTTGAGGTCATGACCTTCGAATCGATACCTATTTAAATATATGTTCATTTTTTGTTTAAACCAGACCGGGTGGGTCGTTTGGGGTTATTTGGGGGCATTTCTGTATTTTTTTGGGTTTGGTATGTTCTAAAAAGTATCATTTTCTCTTATTTGACGTGTAGATGCGATGTTGAGGATCGTGACCTTCGAATTGATACCTATTTTGGTATATGTTCATTTTTTGTTTAAACCAAATCGAGTGGGTCGTTTGGGGTTATTTGGGGGTATTTTTGCACTTTTTTGGGCTTGGGTTTTTTTGAAAAGTGTCCTTATCTCTTAATAGATGTGTGGATGCGATGTTGAGGGTCGTGACCTTCGAATCGATACCTATTTCGACATATGTTCATTTTCGGTTTAAACCAGATCAGGTAGGTTGTTTGTGGTTATTTGGGGGCATGTCTGTACTTTTTTGGGTTTGGGATTTTCTAAAAAGTGTCCTTATCTCTTATTAGACGTGTGGAAGCAATGTTGGGGGTCATGACCTTCAAATCGATACCTATTTTGACATATGTTCATTTTCAGTTTAAACCAGATCGGGTGGGACGTTTGGGGTTATTTCTGGGTGTTTCTGTACTTTTTTGGGTTTGAGATTCTCTAAAAAGTGTCCTTATCTCTTATTAGACGTGTGTAAGCGATGTTGAGGGTCGTGACCTTCGAATCGATACCTATTTTGACATATGTTCATTTTCGGTTTAAACCAGACCGGGTGGGTCGTTTGTGGTATTTTAGGGGCATTTCTGTACTTTTTTGGGTTTGGGATTTTCTAAAAAGTGTCCTTATCTCTTATTAGATGTCTGGATGCAATGTTGAGGGTCGTGACATTCGTATCGATACCTATTTCGACATATGTTTATTTTCAATTTAAACCAGACCGAGTGGGTTGTTTGGGGTTATTTGGGGAACATTACTGTACTTCTTTGGGCTTGGGATTTTCTAAAAAGTGTTCTTATCTCTTATTGGACGCGTGAATGCGATGTTGAGGGGCGTGACCTTCAAATCGATAACTATTTCGACATATGTTCATTTTTGGTTTAAACCAGACCGGGTGGGTCATTTGGTGTTATTTGGGGGCATTTCTATACTTTTTCGGGTTTGGTATTTTCTAAAAAGTGTCATTGTCTCTTATTATACGTGTGGATGCGATGTTGAGGGTCCTGACCTTTAAATCGCTACCTATTTTGACATATGTTCATTTTTGGTTTAAACCGGATCGGGTGTGTCGTTTGGGGTTACTTAGGGGCATTTCTATACTTTTTTGGGTTTGGGGTTTTCTAAAAAGTATCCTTATCTCTTATTAGACGTTTGGATGCAATGTTGAGGGTTGTGACCTTCGATTCGATACCTATTTTGACCTATGTTCATTTTTGGTTTAAACTAGAGCGGGTGGGTCGTTTGGGGTTATTTGGGGGCATTTCTGTACTTTTTTCGATTAGGCATTTTCTAAAAAGTATCTTTATTTCTTATTAGACGAGTGGATGCGATGTTTAGGGTTGTGACCTTCGAATCGATAGCTATTTCGACATATGTTCATTTTCAGTTTAAACTTGACCGGGTGGGTCGTTTGGGGTTATTTGGCGGCATTTTTGTACTTTTTTGGGTTTGGTATTTTCTAAAAAGAGTCCTTATCTTTTATTAGATGTGTAGATGTGATGTTGAGGTCATGACCTTCGAATCGATACCTATTTTGGCGTATGTTCATTTTTGGATTAAACCAGACCGGGTGGGTCGTTTGGGGTTATTTGGGGGCATTTCTGTACTTTTTTGGGTTTGGTATTTTCTAAAAAGTGTCATTTTCTCTTATTAGACGTGTGGATGCGATGTTAAGTGGCATGAGCTTCGAATCGATACCTATTTCGACATATGTTCATTTTTGGGTTAAACCTGACTAGGTGGGTCGTTTGGGGTTATTTTGGGGCATTTCTGTACTTTTTTGGGTTTGGTATTTTCTAAAATGTGTCCTTATCTCTTATTAGATTTGTGGATTCGATGTTGAGGATCGTGACCTTCGAATCGCTACGTATTTTGACATATGTTCATTTTTGGTATAAACTGGACCAGGGGGTCGTTTGGGGTTACTTGGGGGTATTTCTGTACTTTTTTGGATTTGGTATTTTCTAAAAAGTATCCTTATCTCTTATTAGACGTGTGGATGCGATGTTGAGGGTCGTGACCTTCGAATTGATACGTATTTCGACATATGTTCATTTTCGGTCCGAACCTGACCGGGTGGGTCGTTTGGAGTTATTTGGGGGCATTTCTGTACTTTTTTGGGTTTGGGAGTTTTCTAAAAAATGTCCTTATCTCTTACTAGACGTGTGGGTGCAATGTTTAGGGTCGTGACCTTCGAATCGATAGCTATTTTGACATCTGTTCATTTTCGGTTTAAACCAGACCGGGTGGGTCGTTTGGGGTTATTTGGCGGCATTTTTGTACTTTTTGGGTTTGGTATTTTCTAAAAAGAGTCCTTATCTTTAATTAGACGTGTAGATCCGATGTTGAGGTCATGACCTTCGAATCGATACCTATTTCGGCATATGTTCATTTTCGGTTTAAACCAGATCGGGTGGGTCATTTGGGGTTATTTGGGGGCATTTCTGTACTTTTTTGGGTTTGGTATTTTCTAAAAAGTGTTCTTATCTCTTATTACACGTGTGGATGCAACGTTGAGTGGTGTGACCTTCGAATCGATACCTATTTCGACATATGTTCATTTTTTGGTTAAACCAGACCAGGTGGGTCGTTTGGGGTTATTTAGGGGCATTTCTATACTTTTTTGGGTTTGGTATTTTCAAAAAAGTGTCCTTATCTCTTATTAGATGTGTGGATACGATGTTGAGGATCGTGACCTTCAAATCGCTACGTATTTTGACATATATTCATTTTCGGTATAAACTGGACCAGGGGGTCGTTTGGGGTTACTTGGGGGCATTTCTGTACTTTTTTGGATTTGGTATTTTCTAAAAAGTATCCTTATCTCTTATTAGACATGTGGATGCGATTGACGGTCGTGATCTTCGAATCGATACCTATTTTGACATATGTTCATTTTTGGTTTAAACCTGATCGGGTGGGTCGTTTGGGCTTATTTGGCGGCATTTCTGTACTTTTTTGGGTTTGGTAATTTCTAAAAAGTGTCCTTATCTCTTATTAGAGGTGTGGATGCGATGTTGAGGGTCGTGACCTTTGAATCGATATTAATTTTGACAAATGTTCATTTTCGGTTTCACCGGGTTAGTTGTTTGTGGTTATTTGGGGGCATTTCTGTACTTTATTAGGCTTGGGATTTTCTAAAAAGTCTCCTTATCTCTTATTAGAGGTGTGGATTGCGATGTTGAGGGTCGTGACCTTTGAATCGATATTAATTTTGACAAATGTTCATTTTCGGTTTCACCGAGTTGGTTGTTTGTGGTTATTTGGGGGCATTTCTGTACTTTATTAGGCTTGGGATTTTCTAAAAAGTCTCCTTATCTCTTATTAGACATGTGGATACGACGTTGAGGGTCGTGACCTTCGAATTGATGCAAATTTTGGCATATGTTCATTTTCTGTTTAAAACAAACCGGGTGGGTTGTTTGGGGTTATTTGGGGCCATTTCTGTACTTTTTTGGGTTTTGTATTTTCTAAAAAGTGTCATTATGTCTTATTAAATGTGTGGATACGATGTTGAGGGTCGTGAAATTCGAATCTATACCTATTTCAGCATATGTTCATTTTCGGTTTAAACCGCATCGGGTGCTCGCTTGGGGTTATTTGGCGGCAATTTTATACTTTTTTGGGCTTGAGATTTCCTAAAAAGTGTCCTTATCTCTTATTAGGCGTTTGGATGCGATATTGAGGGTCGTGACCTTCGAATCAATACTTATTTTGACATATGTTCATTTTCGGTCCGAACCAGACCGGGTGGGTCGTTTGGAGTTATTTGGGGGCATTTTTATACTTTTTTGGGTTTGGGATTTTATAAAAATTATCCTTATCTCTTATTAGATGTGTGGATACGATGTTGAGGGTCGTGACCTTTGAATCGATACTTATTTCAACACATGTTCATTTTCGGTTTAAACCTGACCGGGTGAGTCGTTTTGGGTTATTTGGGGGCATTTCTGTACTTTTTTGGGTTTGATATTTTCTAAAGTGTCCTTACCTCTTATTAGATGTGTGGATGCGATGTTGAGGGTTGTGAGCTTCGAATCGATACCTATTTCGACATATGTTTATTTTCAGTTTAAACCAAACCAACTGGGTCGTTTGGGGATATTTGGGGGCATTTCTGTACTTTTTTGGGTTTGAGATTTTCTAAAAAATGTCCTTATCTCTAATTAAACATGTGGATGCGATGTTGAGGGTCGTGACCTTCGAATCGATACCTTTTTTGTTATATGTTCATTTTCGGTTTAAACCAGACTGGGTGGGTCGTTTGCGGTTATTTGGGGGCATTTCTGTACTTTTTTGGGTTTGGTATTTTCTAAAAAGTGTCCTTATCTCTTATTAGATGTGTGGATGCGATGTTGAGGATCGTGACCTCCGAATCGATACCTATTTTGGCATATGTTCATTTTTGGTTTAAACCAGACCGGGTGGGTCGTTTGGGGTTCTTTGGGGGCATTTCTGTACTTTTTTGGGTTTGGGATTCGTGTGGATGCGATGTTGAGGGTTGTGACCTTCGAATGGATACCTATTTCGGCAGATGTCCATTTTTGGTTTAAACCTGACCGGGTGGATCGTTTGGGTTATTAGGGGGCATTTTTGTACTTTTTTTGTCTTGGGATTTTCTAAAAAGTGTCCTTATCACTTATTAGACGTATGGATCCGATGTTGAGGGTCGTGACCTTTGAATCGATACCTATTTCGACATATGTTCATTTTTGGTTTAAACCAGAACGGGTGGGTCGTTTGGTTTATTAGACATGTGGATGCGATGTTGGGGTTTGCGCCCTTAAACCATACCTCCTCATACATTATTTTTTTATTTTTTTAAAACCCCTCCCCCTTGAATTCTTTTTTTTTTCCTTTTTTACCGGGTGGGTCGTTTGGGGTTATTTGGGGGCATTTTTATGTTTTTTTGGGCTTGGGATTTTCTAAAAAGTGTCTTAATTCTTATTAGACGTGTGGATGCGATGTTGAAGGTTGTGACCTTCGAATCGATACCTATTTCGACATATGTTCATTTTCGATTTAAACTAGACCGGGTGGGTCGTTTGGTTTATTAGACATGTGGATGCGATGTTGAGGGTCGTGACCTTCGAATCGATACCTATTTCGACATATGTTCATTTTTGGTTTAAACCAGTCCGGGTGGGTCGTTTGGTTTATTAGACATGTGGATGCGATGTTGAGGGTCGTGACCTTAGAATCGATACCTATTTCGACATATGTTCATTTTCGGTTTAAACAAGAATGGGTGGGTCGTTTGGGGTTATTTGGCGGCATTTCTGCACTATTTTGGGTTTGGTATTTTTTAAAAAGTGTCCTTATCTCTTATTAGACGTGTGGATGCGATGTTGAGGGTCGTGACCTTCGAATCAATACCTATTTCAGCATATGTTCATTTTCAATTTAAACCAGACCGGGTGGGTCATTTGGGGTTATTTGGGGGCATTTTATTACTTTTTTGGGCTTGGAATTTTCTAAAATGTGTCCTAATTTCTTATTGGACGTGTGGATGTGATGTTGAGGGTCGTGACCTTCGAATCGATTCCTATTTCGATATATGTTCTTTTTTGGTTTAAACCAGACCGGGTGGGTCGTTTGGGGTTATTTGGGGGTATTTCTGTACTTTTTTGGGTTATGGATTTTCTGAAAGCTGTCCTTATCTCTTATAAGACATGTGGATGCGATGTTGAGGGTCGTGACCTTCGAATCGATACCTATTTCGACATATGTTCATTTTCGGTTTAAACCAGAACGGGTGGGACGTTTGGGGTTATTTCGGGGGGGTTTTGTACTTTTTTGGGTTTGAGATTCTCTAAAAAGTGTACTTATCTCTTATTAGACGTGTGGAAGCGATGTTGAGGGTTGTGACCTTCGATGCCTATTTCAGTAAATGTTCATTTTTTGTTTAAACCCGACCGGGTGGGTCGTTTGGGGTTATTTGGGGGCATTTTGCTACTTTTTTGGGTTTGTTATTTTCTAAAAATTGTCCTTTTATTTTATTAGACGTGTGGATGCGATGTTGAGGATCGTGACCTTCGAATCGATACCTATTTTGGCATATGCTCATTTTTTGTTTAAACCAAACCGGGTGGGTCGTTTGGGGTTATTTGGGGGTATTTCTGTACTTTTTTGGGTTATGGATTTTCTGAAAAGTGTCCTTATCTCTTATAAGACATGTGGACGCGATGTTGAGGGTCGTGACCTTCGAATTGATACCTATTTCGACATATGTTCATTTTCGGTTTAAACCAGATTGGGTGGGACGTTTGGGGTTATTTTGGGGTGTTTCTGTACTTTTTTGGGTTTGAGATTCTCTAAAAAGTGTACTTATCTCTTATTAGACGTGTGGAAGCGATGTTGAGGGTCGTGACCTTCGAATCGATACCTATTTTAGCAAATGTTCATTTTTGGTTTAAACCAGACCGGGTGGGTCGTTTGGGGTTATTTGGGGGCATTTCGCTACTTTTTTGGGTTTGTTATTTTCTAAAAATTGTCCTGTTCTCTTATTGGACGTGTGGATGAGTTGGTGAGGATCGTGACCTTAGAATCGATACCTTTTTTTTTCGATAGGTAAGTTGTGTATGTATAAAAGAAGAAAAGAAAGATACAAGAGAAGGCAGCCTATTCGACCCCTTACACAGACCTAAGGAGGAGGAAAGGGCCCCACACCCCCGAGGACAAACCCCTCGGTAATACAAAGAAGTAACCAGCCAACCCAATCACAGAGGCCTAAACTGGACCTTCCCAGAAGTATCATCATGGATCAGCCGCAACAGGTCATCATGGAACTGAGGAGGATACAGAATAGTTTCCCGATCTCCACACTCAATGGAAGCAATAT
>NW_025317902.1:0-23609 GCF_018873765.1 Telopea speciosissima
TATCGATTGGAAGGTCCCGACCCTCAACATCACATCCACGCGTCTAATAAGAGATCAGGACACTTTTAACAAAATCCCAAGCCCAAGAAAGTGCAGAAATGCCCCCAAATAACCCCAAACGACCCACCAAGTCTTGTTTAAATCGAAAATGAACATCTGTCAAAATAGGTATTGATTCGAAGGTCACAACCCTCAATGTCGCATCCACACATCTAATAAGAGATAAGGACACTTTTTAGAACATCCCAAGCCCATAAATGTACAGAAATGCACCCAAATAACCCCAAATGACCCACCCGATATGGTTTAAACTGAAAATGAATGTATGTCAAAATAGGTATCGATTCAAAGGTCATGACCCTCATCATCGCATCCACATGTCTAATAAGAGACAATGACACTTTTTAGAAAATCCCATGCCCAAAAATGTACAGAAATGCCCCCAAATAACCCCAAACGATCCACTTAGTCAGGTTTAAATCGAAAATGAACATATGTCGAAATTGGTATCGATTCGAAGGTCACGACCATCAACATCGCATCTACACGTCTAATAAGAGATAAGGACCCCCAAATAACCCCAAACGACCCACCCGGTCTTGTTTAAAACGACAATGAACATATGCCGAAATAGTTATCGATTGGAAGGTCCCGACCCTCAACATCACATCCACATGTCTAATCAGAGATAAGGACACTTTTAACAAAATCCCAAGCCCAAAAAAGTGCAGAAATGCCCCCAAATAACCCCAAACGACCCACCCAGTCTCGTATAAATTGAAAATGAACATATGTCGAAATAGGTATCGATTCGAAGGTCACAACCCTCAACATCGTATCCACCCATCTAATAAGAGATAAGGACACATTTTAAAAAATCTCAGGCCCAAAAACGAATAGAAATGCCCCCAAATAACCCCAAACGACCCACCCGGTCTGGTTTACACCGAAAATGAACATATGCTGAAATAGGTATCGATTCGAAGGCCAAGACCCTCAACATCACATCCTCACATCTAATATATAAGGATACTTTTTCGAAAATACCAAACCCAAAAAAGTACAGAAATACCCCCAAATAACCCCAAACGACCCACCTAGTCTGGTTTAAACCAAAAATCAACATTTGTCGAAATAGGTATCGACGCGCAGGTCACAACCCTCAACATCGCATCCACACCTTTAATAAGAGATAAAGACACTTTTTAGTAAATCCAAAACCCAAAATAGTACAGAAATGCCCCCAAATAAGTCCAAATGACCCACCCGATCTGCTTCAGATCGAAAATGAACATATGTTAAAATACATATCGATTTGAAGGTCACGACCATCAACATTGCATCCACACATCTAATAAGAGATAAGGACACTTTTTAAAAAATGCCAAACCCAAATAATCCCAAACGACCCACCGGGTCTGGTTTAAACCGAAAATGAACATATGTCGAAATAACTATCGATTTGAAGGTCACGACCCACAACATCACATCCTCATGTCTAAAAAGAGATAAGGACACTTTTTATAAAATACAAAACCCAAAAAACTACAGAAATGCCCCCAAATAACCCCAAACGACCCACCCGATCTGGTTTGAACTGAAAATTAACATATGTCAAAATAGTTATCGATTCAAAGGTCACGACCTTCAACATCGCATCAACACGTCTAATAAGAGATAAGGATACTATTTAGAAAATCCCAAGCCCAAAAAAGTACAGAAGTGCTTCCAAATAACCCCAAACGACCCACCCAGTCTTGTTTAAACCGAAAATGAACATATGTCGAAATAGGAATGCATATGAAGGTCACGACCCTCAACATCGCATCCACATGTCTAATAAGAGATAAGGACACTTTTTAGAAAATAGCAAACCCAAAAAAGTACAGAAATGCCCCCAAATTACCCCAAACGACCCACCTAGACTGGTTTAAACCAAAAATGAATATTTGTCGAAATAGATATCGATTCGCAGGTCACAACCCTCAACATCGCATCCACACGTCTAATAAGAGACAAGGACACTTTTTAGAAAACACCAAACCCAGAGAAGTACAGAAATGCCCCCCAATAACTCCAAACGACTCAACCGGTCTGGTTTGGACTGAAAATTAACATATGTCAAAATACATATCGATTCGAATGTCACGACCCTCAACATCGTATCCACACTTTTAATAAGAGATAATGACACATTTTAGAAAATCCCAAGCCCTAAAAAGTACAGAAATGCACCCAAATAACCGCAAACGACCCACCCGATCCGGTTTAAACTGAAAAGGAACATATGCTGAAATAGGTATCGATTCAAAGGTCATGACCCTCATCGTCGCATCCACACGTCTAATAAGTGATAAGGACACTTTTTAGAAAATCCCAAGCCCAAAAAAGTACAGAAATGACCCCAAATAACCCCGAACGACCCACCCGGTCTCGTTTAAGCCAAAAATGAACATATGTCGAAATAGGAATCGATATGAAGGTCACGACCCTCAACATCGAATCCACACGTCTAATAAGAGATAAGGACACTTTTTAGAAATTGCAAACCCAAAAAAGTACAGAAATCCCCCAAATTACCCCAAACGACCCACCTAGACTGGTTCAAACCGAAAATGAATATTTGACGAAATAGATATAAATTCATTTGTCACAACCCTCAACATCGCATCCACACGTCTAACAAGAGACAAGGACACTTTCTAGAAAATACCAAACCAAAAAAAATACAGAAATGCCCCCCAATAACTCCAAACGACCCACCCGGTCTGGTTTGGACTGAAAATTAGCATATGTCAAATACGTATCGATTCGAAGGTCACGACCCTCAACATCGCATCCACACTTCTACTAAGAGATAAGGACACTTTTTAGAAAACCGTAAACCCAAAAAGTTTAGAAATGCCCCCAAATAACCCCAAACGACCCATCCAGTCTGGTTTAAATCGAAAATGAACATCTGCCGAAATAGGTATCGATTCGGAGGTCACGACCTCAACATTGCATCCACACGTCTAACAAGAGACAAGGACACTTTTTAGAAAATACCAAACAAAAAAGAACAGAAATGCCCCCCAATAACTCCAAACGACCCACCCGGTCTGGTTTGGATTGAAAATTAGCATATGTCAAATACGTATCGATTCGAAGGTCACGACCCTCAACACCGCATCCACACTTCTACTAAGAGATAAGGACACTTTTTAGAAAACCACAAACCCAAAAAGTTTAGAAATGCCTCCATATAACCCCAAACGACCCATCCGGTCTGGTTTAAATCGAAAATGAACATCTGCCGAAATAGGTATCGCTTCGGAGGTCACGACCTCAACATTGCATCCACACGTCTAACAAGAGACAAGGACACTTTTTAGAAAATACCAAACAAAAAAGAACAGAAATGCCCCCCAATAACTCCAAACGACCCACCCGGTCTGGTTTGGATTGAAAATTAGCATATGTCAAATACGTATCGATTCGAAGGTCACGACCCTCAACACCGCATCCACACTTCTACTAAGAGATAAGGACACTTTTTAGAAAACCACAAACCCAAAAAGTTTAGAAATGCCTCCATATAACCCCAAACGACCCATCCGGTCTGGTTTAAATCGAAAATGAACATCTGCCGAAATAGGTATCGCTTCGGAGGTCACGACCTCAACATTGCATCCACACGTCTAATAAGAGATAAGGACACTTTTAAGAAAATCCCAAGCCCAAAAATGTACAGAAATGCCCCCAAATAACCCCAAACGACCTAGCTAGTCAGGTTTAAACCGAAAATGAACATATGTCAAAATTGGTATCGATTCGAAGGTCACGACCATCAACATCTCATCGTCACATCTAATAAGAGATAAGGATACTTTTTAGAAAATCCAAAACCCAAAAAAACACAGAAATGCCCCCAAATAACCTCAAATGACCCATCCGGTCTGGTTTAAAACGAAAATGAACATATGCCAAAATAGGTGTCGATAGGATGGTCCCGACCCTCAACATCACATCCACACGTCTAATAAGAGATAAGGACACTTTTAACAAAATCCCAAGCCCAAAAAAGTTAAGAAATGCCCCCAAATAACCCCAAACGACCCACCAAGTTTCGTTTAAATTGAAAATGAACATATGTCGAAATAGGTATCGATTCGAAGGTCACAACCCTCAACATCCCATCCACAGATCTAATAAGAGGTAAAGACACTTTTTAGAGAACCCCAAGCCCATAAATGTACAGAAATGCCCCCAAATAACTCCAAACGACCCACCCGATATGGTGTAAACAAAAAATGAACGTATGTCAAAATAGGTTTCGATTCAAAGGTCACGACCCTCATCATCGCATCCACATGTCTAATAAGAGACAAGGACAGTTGTTAGAAAATCCCAAACCAAAAGATGTACAGAAATGCCCCCAAATAACCCCAAACGACCCACCTAGTCAGCTTTAAACCGAAGATACACATATGTCGAAATAGGTATCGATTTGAAGGTCACGAACCACAACATCACATCCTCATGTCTAAAAAGCGATAAGGACACTTTTTATAAAATACAAAACCCAGAAAAGTACAGAAATGCCCCCAAATAACCCCAAACGACCCACCCGGTTTGGTTTGAATCGAAAATTAACATATGCCAAAATAGGTATTGATTTGAAGGTAACGACCCTAAACATCGCATCAACACGTCTAATAAGCGATAAGGACACTTTTTGAAAAATCCCAAGCCCAAAAAAGTACAGAAATGCCCCCAAATAACCCAAAACGATTCACTCGGTCTCGTTTAAACCAAAAATGAACATATGTCGAAATAGGAATCGATATGAAGGTCACAACCCTCAACATCGAATCCACACGTCTAATAAGAGATAAGGACATTTTTTAGATAATAGCAAACCCAAAAAAGTGCAGAAATGTCCCCAAATTACCCCAAACGACCCACCTAGACTGGTTTAAACCGAAAATGATTATTGGAAGAAATAGATATCGATTCGCAGGTCACAACCCTCAACATCACATCCACACGTCTAATAAGAAACAAGGACACTTTTTATAAAATACCAAACCCAAAAAAGTACAGAAATGTCCCCCAATAACTCCAAATGAACCACCCGGTCTGGTTTGGACTGAAAATTAACATATGTCAATTACGTATTGATTCGAAGGTCACGACCCTCAACATCGCATCCACACTTCTACTAAGAGATAAGGACACTTTTTAGAAAACAGCAAACCCAAAAAGTTTAGAAATGCCCCCAAATAACCCCAACCGACCCATCCGGTCTGGTTCAAACCGAAAATGAACATATGTCGAAAAAGGTATCGATTCGAAGGTCACAACCCTCAACATCGCATCCACAGGTCTAATAAGTGATAAGGACACTTTTTATAAAATCCCAAGCCCAAAAAAGTGTAGAAATACCCCAAATAACCCCAAACGACCCACCCAGTCTCGTTTAAACCAAAAATGAACGTATGTCAAAATAGGGATCAATTCGAAGGTCACGACCCTCAACATCGCATCCACACGTCTAATAAGAGATAATGACACTTTCTAGACAATCCCAAGCCCAAAAAAGTACAAAAATGCACCCAAATAACCCCAAATGACCCACCCGGTCTGGTTTAAATCGAAAAGGAACATATGCTAAAATAGGTATCGATCCAAAGGTCACGACCCTCATCATCACATCCACACGTCTAATAAGAGATAAGGACACTTTTTAAAAAAACCCAAGCCCAAAAATGTAATGAAATGCCCCAAAATAGACCCAAACGACCCACCTAGTCAGGTTTAAACCGAAAATGAACATATGTCGAAATTGGTATCGATTCGAAGGTCACGATCGTCAACATCGCATCCTCACGTCTAATAAGAGATAAGGATAATTTTTAGAAAATCCCATGCCCAAAAAAGTATAAAAATGCCCCCAAATAACCCCAACAACCAACCCAGTCTGGTTTACATAAAAAATGAACATATGCTGAAATTGGTATCGATTCGAAGGCCAAGACCCTCAACATCGAATCCACACATCTAATAAGAGATAATGACACTTTTTAGAAAATACCAAATCCAAAAAAGTACAGAAATGCCCCCAAATAACCCCAAACGACCCACCGAGTCTGGTTTAAACCAAAAATTAACATTTGTCGAAATAGGTATCGAATCGCAGGTCACAAACCTCAACATAGCATCCAGACCTATAATAAGAGAAAAAGACAATTTTTTAGTAAATCCCAAACCCAAAAAAGTACAGAAATGCCCCCAAATAACTCCAAACGACCCACCCGGTCTGGTTCAGATCGAAAATGAACATACGTCAAAATACGTATCGATTCGAAGGTCACGACCATCAACATTGCATCCACACGTCTAAGAAGAGATAAGGACACTTTTTAGAAAATGCCAAACCCAAATAATCCCAAACGACCCAACCGGTCTGGTTTAAACAGAAAATAAACATATGTCGAAATAGGTATCGATTTGAAGGTCACCACCCACAACATTACATCCTCATGTCTAATAAGCGATAAGGACACTTTTTATAAAATACAAAACCCAGAAAAGTACAGAAATGCCCCCAAATAACCCCAAACGACCCACCCGGTCTAGTTTGAACCAAAAATTAACATATGTCAAAAAAGGTATCGATTCGAAGGTCACGACCCTCAACATCGCATCAACATGTCTAATAAGAGATAATGACAGTTTTTAGAAAATCCCAAGCCCAAAAAAGTACAGAAATGCCCCCAAATAACCCATAATGATTCACCCTGTCTCGTTTAAACCAAAAATGAACATATGTCGAAATAGGAATTGATATGAAGGTCACGACCCTCAACATCGAATCCACACATCTAATATGAGATAAAGACACTTTTTAGAATATAGCAAAGCCAAAAAAGTACAGAAATGCCCCAAAATTACCCCAACCGACCCACCTAGACTGGTTTAAACCGAAAATGATTATTTGAAGAAATAGATATCGATTCAGAGGTCACAACCCTCAACATCGCATCCACACGTCTAATAAGAAACAAGGAAACTTTTTAGAAAATATCAAACCCAAAAAAGTACAGAAATGCCCCCCAATAACTCCAAACGACCCACCCGGTCTAGTTTGGACTGAAAATTAACATATGTCAAATACGTATCGATTCGAAGGTCACGACCCTCAACATCGCATCCACACTTCTAATAAGGGATAAGGACACTTTTTAGAAAATAGCAAACCCAAAAAGTTTAGAAATGCCCCCAAATAACCCCAAACGACCCACTCAGTCTGGTTTAAATAAAAAATGAACATACGCCGAAATAGGTATCGATTCGGAGGTCACGACCCTCAACATCGTATCCACATGTCTAATAAGAGATAAGGACACTTTTAAGAAAATCCCAAGCCCAAAAAAGTGCAGAAATGCCCCAAATAACCCCAAACGACCCACCCAGTCTCGTTTAAACCGAAAATGAACATATGTCGAAACAGGTATCGATTCGAAGGTCACAACACTCAACATCGCATCCACACGTATAATAAGAGATAAGGACAGAAAATCCAAAGCCCAAAAAAGTACGGAAATGCCCCCAAATAATCCCAAACAACCCACCCGATCTGGTTTAAATCGAAAATGAACGTATGTCAAAGTAGGGATCAATTCGAAGGTCACGACCCTCAACATCGGATCCACACGTCTAATAAGAGATAAGGACACTTTTTAGAAAATCCCAAGCCCAAAAAAGTACAGAAATGCACCCAAATAACCCCAAACGACCCACCCGGTCTGGTTTAAACCGAAAAGAAACATATGCTGAAATAGGTATCGATTCGAAGGTCACGACCCTCAACATCGCTTCCACACGTCTAATAAGAGATAAGGACACTTTTTAGAAAATACCAAACCCAAAAAAGTACAGAAATGCCACCAAATAACCCCAAATGACCATCCTAGTCTGGTTTAAACTGAAAATTTAAATTTGTCGAAATAGGTATCGATTCGCAGGTCACAACCCTCAACATCGTATCCACACATCTAATAAGAGATAAGGATACTTTTCAAAAATTACAAAACCCAAAAAAGTATAGAAATGCCCCCAAATAACTTCAAATGACCCACCCGATCTGGTTCGGACCGAAAATGAACATATGTCAAAATACGTATCGATACGAAGATCACGACCCCCAACATCGCATCCACACGTCTAATAACGGACAAGGACACTTTTTAGAAAATACCAAACCCAATAAAGTACAGAAATGCCCCCAAAAACCCCAAACGACCCACCTGGTCTAGTTTAAATCGAAAATGAACATATGTTGAAAAAGGTATCGATTCGGAGGTCACGAGCCTCAACATCGCATCCACACGTCTAATAAGAGATAAGGACACTTTTTAAAATATACCAAACCCAAAAAGTACAGAAATGTCCCCTAATAACCCCAAACGTCCCACCTGGTCTGGTTTAAACCAAAAATGAACATATGCCGAAATAGGTATCGATTCGACGGTCAGGAGCCTCAACATTGCATCCTCACATCTAATAAGAGATAAGGACACTTTTTAGACAATACCTAACCCAAAAAAGTACAGAAATGCCCTCATAAATCCCCAAACAACCCACCTGGTCCAGTTTAAACAAAAAATTAACATATGTCGAAATAGATATCGATTCGAAGGTCCCGACCCTCAACATCGCATCCACATGTCTAATAAGAGGTAAGTATACATTTTAGAAAATCCCAAGCCAAAAAAAGTATAAAAATGCCCCAAAACAACCCCAAATGACCCACTCGATCTCGTTTAAACCGAAAATGAACATATGTAAAAATAGGGATCGATTCGAAGGTCACGACCCTCAACATCGTATCCACACGTCTAATAAGAGATAAAGACACTTTATAGGAAAAAGCAAACCCAAAAAAGTACAGAAATGCTCCCAAATAACCCTAAACGACCTACCCGGTCTGGTTTAAACCGAAAATGATCATATGTCGAATAGGTATCGATTCGAAAGTCACAACCCTCAACTTCGCCTCCACATGTCTAACAAGAGATAAGGACACTTTTTAGAAAATCTCAAGCCCAAAAAAGTACAGAAATGCCCCAAAATAACCCCAAATGATCCACATGGTCTAGTTTAAACCGAAAATGAACATATGTCAAAATAGGTATCGATTCAAAGGTCACGAACCTCAACATCGCATCCACACGTCTAATAAGAGATAAGGACACTTTTTAGAAAATAGCAAACCCAAAAAGTACAGAAATGCCCCCAAATTACCCCAAACGACCCACCTAGACTGGTTTAAACCGAAAATGAATATTTGTCGAAATAGATATCGTTTCGCAGGTCACAACCTCAACATCGCATCCACACATCTAATAAGGGACATGGACACTTTTTAGAAAATATCAAACCCAAAAAAGTACAAAAATGCCCCCCCAATTACTCCAAACGACCCAACCGGTCTGGTTTGGACTTAAAATTAACATATGTCTTAATACGTATCGATTCGAAGGTCACGACCATCAACATCGCATCCACTCTTTTAATAAGAGATAAGGACACATTTTAGAAAATAGCAAACCCAAAAAGTTTAGAAATGCCCCCAAATAACCCCAAACGACCCACCCGGTCTGGTTTAAATCGAAAATGAACATAGGCCGAAATAGGTATCGATTCGGAGGACACGACCCTCAACATCGCACCCACACTTCTAATAAGAGATAAGGACACTTTTATGAAAATCCCAAGCCAAAAAAAGTGCAGAAATAGCCCAAATAACCCCAAACGACCCACCCAGTCTTGTTTAAACCGAAAATGAACATATGTCGAAATAGGTATCATTTCAAAGGTCACAACCCTTAACATCGCATCCACACGTATAATAAGAGATAAGGACACTTTCAAAAAATCCCAAGCCCAAAAAAGTACAGAAATGCCCCCAAATAACCCCAAATGACCCACCCGATATGGTTTAAACCGAAAATGAACGTATGTCAAAATAGGGATCAATTCGAAGGTCACGACCCTCAACATCGCATCCACACGTCTAATAAGAGATAAGGACACTTTTTAGAAAATCCTAAGCCCAAAAAAGTATAGAAATGCCCCCAAATGACCCACCCGGTCTGGTTTAAATCGAAAATGAACATATGTCAAAATAGGTATTGATTCGAAGGTCATGAACCTCAACCTCGCATCCACACGTCTAATAAGAGATAAGGACACTTTTTAGAAAATCTCAGGCCCAAAAAAGAATAGAAATGCCCCCAAATAACCCCAAATGACCCACCTGGTCTGGTTTACACCGAAAATGAACATATGCTGAAATAGGTATCGATTCGAAGGCCAAGACCCTCAACATAGCATCCACACATCTAATAAGAGATAATGACACTTTTTAGAAAATACCAAACCCAAAAAAGTACAAAAATGCCCCCAAATTACCCCAAACGACCCACCTAGACTGGTTTAAACCGAAAATGAATATTTATTAAAATAGATATCGATTCGCGGGTCACAACCCTCAACATCGCATCCACACGTCTAAGAAGAGACAAGGACACTTTTTAGAAAATACCAAACCCAAAAAAGTACAGAAATGGCCCCCAATAACTCCAAACGACTCAACCGGTCTGGTTTGGACTGAAAATTAACATATGTCAAAATACGTATTGATTCGAAGGTCACGACCCTCAACATCGCATCCACACTTTTAATAAGAGATAAGGACACATTTTAAAGAATCCCAAGCCCAAAAAAGTACAGAAACGCAACCAAATAACCACAAACGACCCACCCGGTTTGGTTTAAACCGAAAAGGAACATATGCTAAAATAGGTATCGATTCAAAGGTCACGACCCTCATTGTCGCGTCCACACGTCTAATAAGCGATAAGGACACTTATTAGAAAATTCAGAGTCCAAAAAAGTACAGAAATGCCTCTAAATAACCCCAAACGACCCACCCGGTCTCGTTTAAATCGAAAATGAACATATGTCAAAATAAGAATCGATATGAAGGTCGCGACCCTCAACATCGAATCCACATGTCTAATAAAAGATAAGGACACTTTTTAGAAAATTGCAAACCCAAAAAAGTACAGAAATCCCCCAATTTACCCCAAACGACCAACCTAGACTGGTTTAAACCGAAAATCAATATTTGACGAAATAGATATCGATTCACTTGTCACAACCCTCAACATCGCATCCACACGTCTAACAGGAGACAAGGACATTTTTTAGAAAATACCAAACCCAAAAAAGTATAGAAATGCCCCCCCAATAACTCCAAATGACCCACCCAGTCTGGTTTGGACTGAAAATTAATATATGTCAAATACGTATCGATTCAAAGGTCACGACCCTCAACATCGCATCCATACTTCTACTAAGAGATAAGGACACTTTTTAGAAAACAGCAAACCCAAAAAGTTTAGAAATGCCCCCAAATAACCCCAAACGACCCATCCGATCTGGTTTAAATCGAAAATGAACATCTGCCGAAATAGGTATCGATTCGGAGGTCACGACCTCAACATTGCATCCACACGTCTAATAAGAGATAAGGACACTTTTAAGAAAATCCCAAGCCAAAAAATGTACAGAAATGCCCCCAAATAATCCCAAACGACCTACCTAGTCAGGTTTAAACCGAAAATGAACATATGTCGAAATTGGTATCGATTCGAAGGTCACGACCGTCAACATTGCATCCTCACATCTAATAAGAGATAAGGATACTTTTTAGAAAATCCAAAACCCAAAAAAGTACAGAAATGCCCCCAAATAACCTCAAATGACCCACCCAATCTAGTTTAACACGAAAATGAACATATGCCGAAATAGGTATCGATAGGAAGGTCCCGGCCCTCAACATCACGTCCACACGTCTAATAAGAGATATGGACACTTTTAACAAAATCCCAAGCCCAAAGAAGTGTAGAAATGCCCCCAAATAACCCCAAACGACCCACCAAGTTTCGTTTAAATCGAAAATGAACATTTGTGGAAATAGGTATCGATTCGAAGGTCACAACCCTCAACATCCCATCCACAGATCTAATAAGAGGTAAGGACACTTTTTAGAAAATCCCAAGCCCATAAATGTACAGAAATGCCCCAAAATAACCCCAAACGACCCACCCGATATGGTTTAAACCAAAAATGAACGTATGTCAAAATAGGTATCGATTCAAAGGTCACGACCCTCATCATCGTATCCACATGTCTAATAAGAGACAAGGACAGTTTTTAGAAAATCTCAAGCCAAAAAATGTACAGAAATGCCCCCAAATAACCCCAAACGACCCACCTAGTCAGCTTTAAACCGAAAATAAACATATGTCGAAATAGGTATCGATTTGAAGGTCACGACCTACAACATCACATCCTCATGTCTAATAAGTGATAAGGACACTTTCTATAAAATACAAAACCCAGAAAAGTACAGAAATACCCTCAAATAACCCCAAACGACCCACCCGATTTGGTTTGAACAAAAAATTAACATATGTTAAAATAGGTATTGATTCGAAGGTGACGGCCCTAAACATCGCATCAACACGTCTAATAAGCGATAAGGACACTTTTTAGAAAATCCCAAGCCCAAAAAAGTACAGAAATGCCCCCAAATAACCCAAAACGATTCAACCGGTCTCGTTTAAACAAAAAATGAACATATGTCGAAATAGGAATCGATATGAAGGTCACAACCATCAACATCGAATCCAAACGTCTAATAAGAGATAAGGACATTTTTTAGAAAATAGCAAACCCAAAAAAGTGCAGAAATGCCGCCAAATTACCCCAAACGACCCACCTAGACTGGTTTAAACCGAAAATGATTATTTGAAGAAATAGATATCGATTCGTAGGTCACAACCCTCAACATTGCATCCACACGTCTAATAAGAAACAAGGACACTTTTTATAAAATACCGAACCCAAAAAATTGCAGAAATGTCCCCCAATAACTCCAAACAACCCACCCGGTCTGGTTTGGACTGAAAATTAACATATGTCAAATACGTATCGATTCGAAGCTCACGACCCTCAACATCGCATCCACACTTCTACTAAGAGATAAGGACACTTTTTAGAAAATAGCAAACCCAAAAAGTTTAGAAATGCCCCCAAATAACCCCAAACAACCCATCCGGTCTGCTTTAAACAAAAAATGAACATATGTCGAAATAGGTATCGATTCGAAGTCACAACCCTCACCATCGCATCCACAGGTCTAATAAGTGATAAGGACACGTTTTAGAAAATCCCAAGCCCAAAAAAGAGCAGAAACACCCCAAATAACCCCAAACGACCGACCCAGTCTCGTTTAAACCGAAAACAAACATATGTTGAAACAGGTATCGATTCGAAGGTCACAACACTCAACATCGCATCCACATGTATAATAAAAGATAAGGACACTTTTTAGAAAATCCCAACCCAAAAAAAGTACAGAAATGCCGCCAAATAACCCCAAACGACCCACCCGATATGGTTTAAATAAAAAATGAACGTATGTCAAAATAGGGATCAATTCGAAGGTCACGACCCTCAACATCGCATCCACACGTCTAATAAGAGATAAGGACACTTTTTAGAAAATCCCAAGCCCAAAAAAGTACAGAAATGCACCCAAATAACCCCAAACGACCCACCCGGTCTGGTTTAATCCGAAAAGGAACATATGCTAAACTAGGTATCGATTCAAAGGTCCCGACCCTCATCATCGCATCCACGCTTCTAATAAGAGATAACGACACTTTTTAGAAAATCCCAAGCCCAAAAATATACAGAAATGCCCCCAAATAACCCCAAACGACCCACCTAGTCAGGTTTAAACCGAAAATGAACATATGTCAAAATTGGTATCGATTCGAAGGTCACGACCGTCAACATCGCATCCTCACGTCTAATAAGAGATAAGGATACTTTTTAGAAAATCCAAAACCCAAAAAAGTACAGAAATGCCCCCAAATAACCTCAAACGACCCACCCGGTCCGGTTTAAAATGAAAATGAACATATGCCGAAATAGGTATCGATTGGAAGGTCCCGACTCTCAACATCACATGCACACGTCTAATAAGAGATAAGGACACTTTTAACAAAATCCCAAGCCCAAAAAAGTGCAGAAATGCCCCTAAATAACCCCAAACGACCCACCAAGTCTTGTTTAAATCGAAAATGAACATCTGTCAAAATAGGTATCGATTCGAAGGTCACAACCCTCAATGTCGCATCCACACATCTAATAAGAGATAAGGACACTTTTTAGAAAATCCCAAGCCCATAAATGTACAGAAATGCACCCAAATGACCCACCCGATATGGTTTAAACCGAAAATGAACGTATGTCAAAATAGGTATCGATTCAAAGGTCATGACCCTCATCATCGCATCCACATGTCTAATAAGAGACAAGGACACTTTTAGAAAATCCCATGCCCAAAAATATACAGAAATGCCCCCAAATAACCCCAAAGCGATCCACTTAGTCGGGTTTAAATCGAAAATGAACATATGTCGAAATTGGTATCGATTCGAAGGTCACGACTGTCAACATCGCATCTACATGTCTAATAAGAGATAAGGACCCCCAAATAACCCCAAACGACCCACCCGGTCTGGTTTAAAACGAAAATGAACATATGCCGAAATAGTTATCGATTGGAAGGTCCCGACCCTCAACATCACATCCACATGTCTAATAAGAGATAAGGACACTTTTAACAAAATCCCAACCCCAAAAAAGTGCATAAATGCCCCCAAATAACCCCAAACGACCCACCCAGTCTCGTATAAATTGAAAATGAACATATGTCGAAATAGGTATCGATTCGAAGGTCACAACCCTCAATATCGCATCCACACGTCTAATAAGAGATAAGGACACTTTTTAAAAAATCTTAGGCCCAAAAACGAACAGAAAGGCCCCCAAATAACCCCAAACGACCCACCCGGTCTGTTTACACCGAAAATGAACATATGCTGAAATAGGTATCGATTCGAAGGCCAAGACCCTCAACATCACATCCTCACATCTAATAAGATATAAGGATACTTTTTCGAAAATACCAAACACAAAAAAGTACAGAAATACCCCCAAATAACCCCAAACGACCCACCTAGTCTGGTTTAAACCAAAAATCAACATTTGTCGAAATAGGTATCGACGCGCAGGTCAAAACCCTCAACATCGCATCCACACCTTTAATAAGAGATAAAGACACTTTTTAGTAAATCCAAAACCCAAAATAGTACAGAAATGCCCCCAAATAAGTCCAAACGACCCACCCGACCTGCTTCAGATCGAAAATGAACATATGTTAAAATACATATCGATTTGAAGGTCACGACCATCAACATTGCATCCACACGTCTAATAAGAGATAAGGACACTTTTTAGAAAATGCCAAACCCAAATAATCCCAAACGACCCACTGGGTCTGGTTTAAACCGAAAATGAACATATGTCAAAATAAGTATCGATTTGAAGGTCACGACCCACAACATCACATCCTCATGTCTAAAAAGAGATAAGGACACTTTTTATAAAATACGAAACCCAGAAAACTACAGAAATGCCCCCAAATAACCCCAAACGACCCACCCGATCTGGTTTGAACAAAAAATTAACATATGTCAAAATAGTTATCGATTCGAAGGTCACGACCCTCAACATCGCATCAACACGTCTAATAAGAGATAAGGACACTATTTAGAAAATCCCAAGCCCAAAAAAGTACAAAAGTGCTTCCAAATAACCCCAAACGACCCACCCAGTCTTGTTTAAACCGAAAATGAACATATGTCGAAACAGGAATCCATATGAAGGTCACGACCTTCAACATCGCATCCACATGTCTAATAAGAGATAAGGACACTTTTTAGAAAATAGCAAACCCAAAAAAGTACAGAAATGCCCCCAAATTACCCCAAACGACCCACCTAGACTGGTTTAAATCGAAAATGAATATTTGTCGAAATAGATATCGATTCGCAGGTCACAACCCTCAACATTGCATCCACACGTCTAATAAGAGACAAGGACACTTTTTAGAAAACACCAAACCCAGAAAAGTACAGAAATGCCCCCAATAACTCCAAACGACTCAACCGGTCTGGTTTGGACTGAAAATTAACATTTGTCAAAATACGTATCGATTCGAAGGTCACGACCCTCAACATCACATCCACACTTTTAATAAGAGATAAGGACACATTTTAGAAAACCCCAAGCCCTAAAAAGTACAGAAATGCACCCAAATAACCACAAATGACCCACCCGGTCCGGTTTAAACCGAAAAGGAACATATGCTGAAATAGGTATCGATTCAAAGGTCATGACCCTCATCATCGCATCCACACGTCTAATAAGCAATAAGGACACTTTTTAGAAAATCCCAAGCCCAAAAAAGTACAGAAATGACCCCAAATAACCCCGAACGACCCACCCGGTCTCGTTTAAGCCAAAAATGAACATATGTCGAAATAGGAATCGATATGAAGGTCACGACCCTCAACATCGAATCCACACGTCTAATAACAGATAAGGACACTTTTTAGAAATTGCAAACCCAAAAAAGTACAAAAATCCCCCAAATTACCCCAAACGACCCACCTAGACTGGTTCAAACCGAAAATGAATATTTGATGAAATAGATATCGATTCATTTGTCACAACCCTCAACATCGCATCCACACGTCTAACAAGAGACAAGGACACTTTTTAGAAAATACCAAACCAAAAAAAGTACAGAAATGCCCCCCAATAACTCCAAATGACCCACCCGATCTGGTTTGGACTGAAAATTAGCATATGTCAAATACGTATCGATTCGAAGGTCACAACCCTCAACACTGCATCCACACTTCTACTAAGAGATAAGGACACTTTTTAGAAAACCGCAAACCCAAAAAGTTTAGAAATGCCCCCAAATAACCCCAAACGACCCATCCGGTCTGGTTTAAATAAAAAATGAACATCTGCCGAAATAGGTATCGATTTGGAGGTCACGACCTCAACATTGCATCCACACGTCTAATAAGAGATAAGGACACTTTTAAGAAAATTCCAAGCCCAAAAATGTACAGAAATGCCCCCAAATAACCCCAAACGACCTAGCTAGTCAGGTTTAAACCGAAAATGAACATATGTCAAAATTGGTATCGATTCGAAGGTCACGACCATCAACATCGCATCCTCACATCTAATAAGAGATAAGGACACTTTTTAGAAAATCCAAAACCCAAAAAAGTACAAAAATGCCCCCAAATAACCTCAAACGACCCACCCGGTCTGGTTTAAAACGAAAATGAACATATGCCAAAATAGGTGTCGATAGGATGGTCCCGACCCTCAACATCACATCCACACGTCTAACAAGAGATAAGGACACTTTTAACAAAATCCCAAGCCCAAAAAAGTGAAGAAATGCCCCCAAATAACCCCAAACGACCCACCAAGTTTCGTTTAAATTGAAAATGAACATATGTGGAAATAGGTATCGATTCGAAGGTCACAACCCTCAACATCCCATCCACAGATCTAATAAGAGGTAAAGACACTTTTTAGAAAATCTCAAGCCCATAAATGTACAGAAATGCCCCCAAATAACTCCAAACGACCCACCCGATATGGTTTAAACAAAAAATGAACGTATGTCAAAATAGGTATTGATTCAAAGGTCACGACCCTCATCATTGCATCCACATGTCTAATAAGAGACAAGGACAGTTGTTAGAAAATCCCAAACCAAAAGATGTACAGAAATGCCCCCAAATAACCCCAAACGACCCACCTAGTCAGCTTTAAACCAAAAATACACATATGTCGAAATAGGTATCGATTTGAAGGTCACGACCCACAACATCACATCCTCATGTCTAATAAGCGATAAGGACATTTTTAATAAAATACAAAACCCAGAAAAGTACCGAAATGCCCCCAAATAACCCCAAACGACCCACCCGATTTGGTTTGAATCGAAAATTAACATATGCCAAAATAGGTATTGATTTGAAGGTGACGACCCTAAACATCGCATCAACAAGTCTAATAAGAGATAATGACACTTTTTAAAAAATCCCAAGCCCAAAAAAGTACAGAAATGCCCCCAAATAACCCAAAACGATTCACCCGGTCTCGTTTAAACCAAAAATGAACATATGTCGAAATAGGAATCGATATGAAGGTCACAACCCTCAACATCGAATCGACACGTCTAATAAGAGATAAGGACAATTTTTAGAAAATAGCAAACCCAAAAAAGTGCAGAAATGTCCCCAAATTACCCCAAACGACCCACCTAGACTGGTTTAAACCGAAAATGATTATTGGAAGAAATAGATATCGATTCGCAGGTCACAACCCTCAACATCGCATCCACACGTCTAATAAGAAACAAGGACACTTTTTATAAAATACCAAACCCAAAAAAGTACAGAAATGTCCCCCAATAACTCCAAATGAACCACCCGGTCTGGTTTGGACTGAAAATTAACATATGTCAATTACGTATTGATTCGAAGGTCACGACCCTCAACATCGCATCCACACTTCTACTAAGAGATAAGGACACTTTTTAGAAAACAGCAAACCCAAAAAATTTAGAAATGCCCCCAAATAACCCCAACCGACCCATCCGGTCTGGTTCAAACCGAAAATGAACATATGTCGAAAAAGGTATCGATTCGAAGGTCACAACCCTCAACATCGCATCCACAGGTCTAATAAGTGATAAGGACACTTTTTAGAAAATCCCAAGCCCAAAAAAGTGTAGAAATACCCCAAATAATCCCAAACGACCGACCCAGTCTCGTTTAAACCGAAAATGAACGTATGTCAAAATAGGGATCAATTCGAAGGTCACGACCCTCAACATCGCATCCACATGTCTAATAAGAGATAAGGACACTTTTTAAAAAAACCCAAGCCCAAAAATGTAATGAAATGCCCCAAAATAACCCCAAACGACCCACCTAGTCAGGTTTAAACCGAAAATGAACATATGTCGAAATTGGTATCGATTCAAAGGTCACGATCGTCAACATCGCATCCTCACGTCTAATAAGAGATAAGGATAATTTTTAGAAAATCCCATGCCCAAAAAAGTATAAAAATGCCCCCAAATAACCCCAAACGACCAACCCGGTCTGGTTTACACCGAAAATGAACATATGCTGAAATAGGTATCGATTCGAAGGCCAAGACCCTCAACATAGTATCCACACATCTATAAGAGATAATGACACTTTTTAAAAAATACCAAACCCAAAAAAGTACAAAAATGCCCCCAAATAACCCAAAACGACCCACCTAGTCTGGTTTAAACCAAAAATTAACATTTATCGAAATAGGTATCGACTCGCAGATCACAACCCTCAACATAGCATCCACACCTTTAATAAGAGATAAAGACACTTTTTAGTAAATCCAAAACCCAAAAAAGTACAGAAATGCCCCCAAATTACCCCAAACGACCCACCTAGACTGGTTTAAACCGAAATTGAATATTTGTCGAAATAGATATCGATTCGCAGGTCACAACCTCAACATCGTATCCACACGTCTAATAAGAGACAAGGACACTTTTTTAAAAAAACCAAACCCAAAAAAGTACAGAAATGCCCCTCAGTAACTCCAAACGACCCACCATGTCTGGTTTGGCCTGAAAATTAACTCAAAACAAAATAGGTATCGATTTGGAGGTCACGACCCTCAACATCGCATCCACACGTATAATAAGAGATAAGGACACTTTTTAGCAAATCCCAAGAATAAAAAAGTACGGAAATGCCCCCAAATAACCCCAAACGACCCACCCGATATGGTTTAAATCGAAAAATTACCGTATGTCAAAATAGGGATCAATTCGAAGGTCACGACCCTCAACATCGCATCCACACGTCTAATAAGAGATAAGGCCACTTTTAAAAAAATCCCAAGCCCAAAAAAGTACAGAAATGCACCCAAATAACCCCAAACGACCCACCCGGTCTGGTTTAAACCGAAAAGGAGCATATGCTGAAATAGGTATCGATTCAAAGATCACGACCCTCATCATTGCATCCACATGTCTAATAAGAGATAAGGACACTTTTTAGAAAATCCCAAGCCCAAAAATGTACAGAAATACCCCCAAATAACCCCAAACGACCCACCTAGTTAGGTTTAAACCGAAAATGAACATATGTCGAAATTGGTATCGATTCAAAGGTCCCGACCCTCAACATCGCATCCACATGTATAATAAGAGATAAGTATACTTTTTAGAAAATCCCAAGCCCAAAAAAGTAAAGAAATGCCCCAAAATAACCCCAAATGACCAACTCGCTCTCATTTAAATAAAAAATGAACATATGTCGAAATAGGGATCGATTCGAAGGTCACGACCCTCCACATTACCTCCACACGTCTAAAAAAAGTTAAGGATACTATTTAGAAAATCCCATGCCCAAGAAAGTATAGAAATGCCCCCAAATAACCCCAAACTACCCACCGGGTCTGGTTTAAATCGAAAATGAACATAGGTCGAATTATGTTTCTATTCGAAGGTCACGACCCTCAACATCGCATCCACACGTCCAATAAGAGATAAGCACACTTTTTAGAGCATCCCAAACCCAGAAAAGTATAGAATGCCCCCAAGTGACCCCAAACGACACACCTGGTCCGATTTAAACCGAAAATGAACATATGCCAAAATAGGTATCGATTCGAAGGTCACGGCCCTCAACATCGCATCCACACATCTAATAAGAGATAAAGACACTTTATAGAAAATACCAAACACAAAAAAGTACAGAAATGCTCCGAAATAACCCTAAACGACCTACCCGGTCTGGTTTTAAACCGGAAATGAACATATGTTGAATAGGTATCGATTCGAAAGTCACAATCCTCAACTTCACATCCACATGTCTAATAAGAGATAAGGACACTTTTTAGAAAATCCCAATCCAAACAAAGTACAAAGATGCCCCCAAATAACCCCAAATGACCCACATAGTCTGGTTTAAACCGAAAATGAGCATATGTCGAAATAGGTATCGATTCGAAGGTCACGAACCTCAACATCGCATCCACACGTCTAATAAGAGATATCGACACTTTTTAGAAAATCTCAGGCCCAAAAAAGAATAGAAATGCCCCCAAATAACCCCAAACGATCAACCCGGTCTGGTTTACACCAAAAATGAACATATGCTGAAATAGGTATCGATTCAAAGGCCAAGACCCTCAACATAGCATCCACACATCTAATAAGAGATAATGACACTTTTTAGAAAATACCAAACCCAAAAAAGTACAAAAATGCCCCCAAATAACCCAAAACGACCCACCTAGTCTAGTTTAAACCAAAAATTAACATTTGTCGAAACAGGTACCGACTCGCAGGTCACAACCCTCAATATAGCATCCACACCTTTAATAAGAGATAAAGACACTTTTTAGTAAATCCAAAACCCAAAAAAGTACAGAAATGCCCCCAAATTACCCCAAACAACCCACCTAGACTGGTTTAAACCAAAATTGAATATTTGTCGACATAGATATCGATTCGCAGGTCACAACCTCAACATCGCATCCACACGTCTAATAAGAGACAAGGACACTTTTTCAAAAAAACCAAACCCAAAAAAGTATAAAAATGCCCCTCAGTAACTCCAAACGACCCACCATGTCTGGTTTGGACTGAAAATTAACATATGCCAAAATAGGTATCGATTTGGAGGCCACGACCCTCAACATCGCATCCACACGTCTAATAAGAGATAAGGACACTTTTTAGAAAATCCCAAGCCCAAAAATGTACAGAAATACCCCCAAATAACCCCAAACGACCCACTTAGTCAGGTTTAAACCGAAAATGAACATATGTCGAAATTGGTATCGATTCGAAGGTCCCGACCCTTAACATCGCATCCACATGTATAATAAGAGATAAGTATACTTTTTAGAAAATCCCAAGCCCAAAAAAGTAAAGAAATGCCCCAAAATAACCCCAAATGACCAACTCGCTCTCGTTTAAATAAAAAATGAACATATGTCGAAATAGGGATCGATTCGAAGGTCATGACCCTCCACATTACCTCCACACATCTAAAAAGAGTTAAGGATACTATTTAGAAAATCCCATGCCCAAGAAAGTACATAAATGCCCCCAAATAACCCCAAACTACCCACCCGGTCTGGTTTAAATCGAAAATGAACATAGGTTGAATTATGTTTCTATTCGAAGGTCACGACCCTCAACATCGTATCCACACGTCCAATAAGAGATAAGGACACTTTTTAGAGCATCCCAAACCCAGAAAAGTATAGAATGCCCCCAAGTGACCCCAAACGACACACCTGGTCCGATTTAAACCGAAAATGAACATATGCCAAAATAGGTATCGATTCGAAGGTCACGGCCCTCAACATCGCATCCACACGTCTAATAAGAGATAAAGACACTTTATAGAAAATACCAAACCCAAAAAAGTACAGAAATGCTCCCAAATAACCCTAAACGACCTACCCGATCTGGTTTTAAACCGGAAATGAACATATGTTGAATAGGTATCGATTCGAAAGTCACAATCCTCAACTTCACATCCACATGTCTAATAAGAGATAAGGACACTTTTTAGAAAATCCCAATCCCAACAAAGTACAAAAATGCCCCCAAATAACCCCAAATGACCCATCCAGTCTGGTTTAAACCAAAAAATGAGCATATGTCGAAATAGGTATCGATTCGAAGGTCACGAACCTCAACATCGCATCCACACGTCTAATAAGAGATATGGACACTTTTTAGAAAATCTCAGGCCCAAAAAAGAATAGAAATGCCCCCAAATAACCCCAAACGACCCACCCAGTCTGGTTTACACCGAAAATGAACATATGCTGAAATAGGTATCGATTCGAAGGCCAAGACCCTCAACATAGCATCCACACATCTAATAAGGGATAAGGACACTTTTTAGAAAATACCAAACCCAAAACAATACAGAAAGGCCCCCAAATAACCCCAAACGACCCACCTAGTCTTGTTTAAACCAAAAATTAACATTTGTCGAAATAGGTATCGACTCGCAGGTCACAACCCTCAACATAGTATCCACACTTTTAATAAGAGATAAAGACATTTTTTTGTAAATCCAAAACCCAAAAAAGTACAGAAATGCCAACAAATAACTCCAAACGACCCACCCGATCAGGTTCGGACCGAAAATGAACATATGTCGAAATACGTATCGATTCGAAGGTCACGACCATCAACATTGCATCCACACGTCTAATAAGAGATAATGACACTTTTTAAAAATACCAAACCCAAATAATCCCAAACGACCAACCGGTCTGGTTTAAACTGAAAATGAACATATGTCGAAATAGGTATCGATTTGAAGGTCACGACCCACAACATCACAACCTCATGTCTAATAAGAGATAAGGACACTTTTTATAAAATACAAAACCCAGAAAAGTACAGAAATGCCCCCAAATATCCCCAAACGACCAACACGGTCTGGTTTGAACCAAAAATGAACATATGCTGAAATAGGTATCGATTCAAAGGCCAAGACCCTCAACAT
>NW_025317903.1:0-23566 GCF_018873765.1 Telopea speciosissima
CCTACCTTTGAAGTCTACAACTTAGGTAATTTGTGGGAGGACCTTTTGGGAACCCTCTCCTTTGACATAATTAACCCTATTCTCACTCTTTCACTAGGTTTAATCTCAATTTTTGCAACGTGCTACTTAATCGCGACATCTCATAACTTTGGGATATAACACCAAGGGTGAGTGGGTTTCGTTGTTTGGGCTTGATATTATTATTGCATTGTATATTATGTCACCAGTATAATTTATTAAGCATGCTTGTGCATATTGCATATTTTTATATATGTTTATTATGATATTGATGAGAGATGCTTTACTTTGATGGGTTACGGTGCCAATGAGTACCGGTGCCAGAAACTCGAGTATTTATAATTATGAAATACCATTATTGATTGTCATATTGAACTGTATGCGCCGTGCCGTGGTGGTAATCGGGCACTAAACCAGATGAAAAGTTGATGCCCCTGGATTAACTCTCGGGACGATAGGAATTTCATGTAGTATATTTACGGCTAGGACTTTTGTACCCTTATTGCTACGACCCTTGCCAACAGGGGTTTAGGTGTTGGATAACCAGAGCCCAGATTCTGTAGTGTGAGAGAGAGCCAGTTATGGTAGTGATGGTTATCAAGGGATCTGCCACTGGATGGTCTTGGAGGCTTTGACCGGCGTAGGCTCCCTAGTGACAATTGAGGTTTCATTGTGGTGATGATAGAAGTGACCCACAGTGTTACCTGAGTTGTCACAGTAGCATATACCTTTGACTTAGTTGTGATGATAGGTGAAAAATTTATTTAACATATGCATGCATCATTTGACTATGTGATCTGTGGGTTTGTGTATTCCCATCCCCTCACTGGCTCAGTGGAGCTAACCCCCTCGTATAAACACTTTTTAGATTATGATGTAGGTATGGAGGAGTCGAAAGCTGTGTTTGAGGAACATGGCGATGGGTGTTCTTGTGACAATTGCGCCTACGACGTGAGGATACTTGGGACTTGTTCCCCTTTTGTTATTTTAGAGCTTAAAGCCCATGTATAAATATTTATTGTTATACCCTTATTGATAGTTATTAGATGGTCTTGGGAAATGTATTAATTACAGTATTTATCATTTAGCCTTTGAACATCTTTACTAATTGATTTTATACGCTTCCGCAAAACTATTGATCTTTTGGAATGTGATATTCCCTTTCCACACTCTGATATTATATGGCTTTAATATTGGTTATGACTGTGCGTTGGGACACTGTGTCAGTGATCCGGGTAGCTTAATGGGATGACACGCGTCGTCCCAGTCACCCCTTATATTATATTACATCCCTCGTCTGGGATAGGGGCGTGACACAACAGGTCAGGTTTAAACTGAAAATGAACATATGTCCAAATAGGTATCGATTCGCAGCTCACAACCCCCAACATCGTACCCCCACGTCTAATAAGAGATAAGGACAATTTTTAGAAAATCCAAAAACAAAAAAAGTACATAAATTTCCCCAAATAACTCCAAATGACCCACCCGGTCTAATTTGGATCGAAAATGAACATATGTTGAAATACGTATCGATTTGAAAGTCACGACCCTCAACATCGTATCCACACGTCTAATAAGAGATAACGACACTTTGTAGAGAATCCCAAACCTAAAAAAGTACAGAAATGCCCCCAAATGACCCACCCGATCTGGTTAAACTGAAAAATGAACATATGTCGAAATAGTTATCCATTCGAATGTCACGACCCGAAATATCGCATCCACACATGGAATAAGTGATAATGACATTTTTTAGAAAATCCCACACCCAAAAAAAGTATAAAAATGCCCCCAAATAACCCCAAACGACCCACTTGGTCTGATTTAAACAAAAAATGAACATATGTCAAAATAGGTATCGATTCGAATGTCATGACCCTCAACATCGTATCCACACGTCTAATAAGAGATAAGGACATTTTTTAGAAAATACCAAAACCAGAAAAGTTCAAAAATACCCCCAAACAACCCCAAACGACTCACCCGGTCTAGTTTAAATCGAAAATGAACATATGTCGAAATAGGTATCGATTCGAATGTCACGACCCTTAACATCGTATCCACACGTCCAATAAGAGATAACGACAATTTTTAAAAAATCCCAAACCAAAAAAAGTACAAAAATACCCGAAATAACCCCAAACGACCCACCCCGTCTGGTTTAAACTGAAAATGAACATATATAGAAATAGGTATCGATTCGAAGGTCACGATCCTCAACATCGCATCCACACGTCTAATTATAGATAATGACACTTTTTAAAAAATCCCAACCCCAAAAAAGTACAGAAATGCCCCCAAATAACCCCAAACGACCCAATTGGTCTGGTTTAATCCGAAAATGAACATATGTCTAAATATGTATCGATTCGCAGGTCACAACCCTCAACATCGTACCCACACGTCTAATAAGAGATAAGGACACTTTTTAGAAAATCCCAAACCAAAAAAAGTACATAAATTTCCACAAATAACTCCAAACGACCCACCCGGTCTGGTTTGGACCGAAAATGAACATATGTCAAAATACGTATCAATTCGAAGGTCACGACCCTCAACATCACATCCGCATGTGTAATTAGAGATAAGCACACTTTTCAAAAAATACCAAACCCAAAAAAGTACAGAAATGCCCCCAAATAACCCCAAATGAACCACCCGATCGCGTTTAAACTGAAAATGAACATATGTCAAAATGGGTATCGATTCGAACGTCACGACCCTCAACATCACATCCACACGTCTAATAAGAGATAAAGACACTTTTAAGAGGATCCCAAACCCAAAAAAGTACAGAAATGCCCCCAAATAACCCCAAACGACCCACCTAGTTTGGTTTAAATCGTAAATGAACATATGCCAAAATATGTATCAATTCAAAGGTCACGACCCTCAACATCGCATCCACATGCCTAATACGAGATAAGGACACTTTTTTGAGAATCCCAAACCCAAAAAAGTACAGAAATGCCCCCAAATTATCGGAAACGACCCACCCGGTCTGGTCCAAACCAAAAATGAACATATGCCGAAATAGGTATTGATTCGAAGGTCACGACCCTCAACATCGCATCCAAACGTCAAATAAGATATAAGGACACATTTTAGAAAATACCAAAACCAAAAAAGTTCAGAAATGCCCCCAAATAACCCCAAACGACTAACCCGGTCTGGTTTAAATCGAAAATGGACATATGTCGTAATAGGTATCAATTCGAACGTCACGCCCCTCAACATTGCATCCACACGTCTAATAAGAGATAAGGACAATTTTTAGAAAATCCGAAACCAAAAAAAGTGCAGAAATACCCAAAATAACCCTGAACGACCCACCTGGTTTGGTTTAAATCGAAAATGAACATATGTTGAAATAGATATCGATTCGAATGTCACAATCCTCAACATCGCATCCACACATCTAATTAAAGATAAGGACACTTTTTAGAAAATCCCAAACCCATAAAAGTATAGAAATGCCCCCAAATAACCCCAAACGACCCACCCGGTCTGATTTAAACAAAAAATGAACATATATCGAAATAGGTATCGATTCGAACGTCACAACCCTCAACATCGTATCCACACATCTAATAAGAGATAAGGACAACTTTTAGAGAATCCAAAACCCAAAAAAGTATAGAAATTCCCCCAAATAACACCAAACGACCCACCAGGTCAGGTTTAAACCGAAAAATAAACATATATCGAAATAGGTATCCATTCGAACGTCACGACGCTCAATATCGCATCTACATGTGTAATAAGTGATAATGACACATTTTAAAAAATCCAAAACCCAAAAAAAGTACAGAAATGCCACGAAATAACCCCAAACGACCCACCCGGTCTGATTTAAATCGAAAATGAACATATGTCGAAATAGGTATCGATTCGAACGTCACAATCCTGAACATCGCATCCACGCGTCTAATAAGAGATAAGGACATTTTTTTATAGAATCCAAACCCAAAAAAGTATAGAAATGCCCCCAAATAACCCCAAACGACCCACCCGATCGGGTTTAAACCGAAAATGAACATATATCAAAATGGGTATCGATTCGAACGTCACGACCATAACATCCCATCCAGACATCTAATAAGAGATAAGGACACTTTTTAGAGAATCCTAAACCCAAAAAAGTTTAGAAATGCTCCCAAATAACCCCAAACGACCCACCCGGTCTGGTTTAAATCTTAAATGAACATATGCCAAAATAGGTATCGATTCGAAGGTCACAACCCTCAACATCGCATCCACACGTCTAATATGAGATTAGGACACTTTTTAGAGAATCCCAGACCCAAAAAAGTACAGAAATGCCCCCAAATTGCCCCAAACGACCCACCCGGTCTAGCTCAAACCTAAAATGAACATCTGCCGAAATAGTTATCGATTCGAATGTCACGACCCACAACATCGCATCCAATTATCAAATAAGAGATAAGGACACATTTTAGAAAATACCAAAACCAGAAAAGTTCAGAAATGCCCCCAAATAACCCCAAACGACTCACTCGGTCTGGTTTAAATAAAAAATGAACTTATGTCAAAATTGGTATCGATTCGAATGTCACGACCCTTAACATTGCATCCACATGTCTAATAAGAGATAAGGACAATTTTGAGAGAATCCCAAACCATAAAAAATACAGAAATAACAGAAATAACCCCAAACGACCCACCCGATCTGGTTTAAATTGAAAATGAACATATGTAGAAATAGGTGTGGATTCGAAGGTCACGGTCCTCAACATCGCATCCACACGTCTAATTAAAGATAAGTACACTTTTTAGGAAATCATGAACCCATAAAAGTATAGAAATGCCCCCAAATAACCCCAAACGACCCAACTGGTCTGGTTTAAACCCAAAATGAACATATGTCCAAATAGGTATCGATTCGCAGGCCACAACCCTCAACATCGTATCCACACGTCTAATAAGAGATAAGGACACTTTTTAGAAAATCCCAAACCAAAAAAAGTACATAAATTTTCCAAAATAACTCCAAACGACCCATTCGATCTACTTTGGACCGAAAATGAACATATGTCAAAATACGTATCGATTCGAAGGTCACGACCCTCAACATCGCATCCAGACGTCTAATAAGAGATAAGGACACTTAGTAGAAAATCCCAAACCCAAAAAAGTACAGAAATGCCCCCAAATAACCCCAAACGACCCACCCGGTCAGGTTTAAATCGAAAAATTAACATATATCGAAATAGGTATCCATTCGAACGTCACGACCCTCAATATCGCATCCACACGTGTAATAAGTGATAATGACAGTTTTTAGAAAATCCCAAACCCAAAAAAAGTATAGAAATTCCCCCAAATAACCCTAAATGACCCATACGGTCTGATTTAAACCGAAAATGAACATATGTCGAAATAGGTATCCATTCGAATGTCACGACCCAAAATATCGCATCCACACGTGGAATAAGTGATAATGACAATTTTTAGAAAATCCCAAACCCAAAAAAAGTACATAAATGCCCCCAAATAATTCCAAACGACCCACCTGGCCTGATTTAAATCGAAAATGAACATATGTCGAAATAGGTATCGATCCGAATGTCACGACCCTCAACATCGTATCCACACGTCTAATAAGAGATAAGGAAATTTTTTAGAGAATCCCAAACCCAAAAAAGTACAAAAATGCCCCCAAATAACCCCAAAGGACCCACCCATCTTGTCCAAATTGAAAATGAACAAATGTCAAAATCGGTGTCGATTCAAAGGTCACGACCCTCAACATCGCATCCACATGTGTAATTAGAGATAAGGACACTTTTCAGAAAATACCAAAACCAAAAAAGTACAGAAATGCCCCCTAATAACCCCAAACGACCCACTCGGTCGGGTTTAAACCGAAAATGAACATATGTCGAAATGGGTATCAATTCGAATGTCACGACCCTCAACATAAAATCCACATGTCTAATAAGAGATAAGGACACTTTTTAGAGAATCCCAAACCCAAAAAAGTACAGAAATGCCCCAAAATAACCCCAAACGACCCACCCAGTCTTGTTTAAATCGTAAATCAACATATGCTAAAATAGTTATCGATTCGAAGGTCGACCCACAACATCGCATCTAGACGTCTAATACGAGATAAGGACACTTTCTAGAGAATCCCAAACCCAAAAAAGTATAGAAATGCCCCCAAATTACCCCAAATGATCAACCCGGTCTGGTTTAAACCGAAAATGACCATATGCCAAAATAGGTATCGATTCGAAGGTCACGACCCTCAACATCGCATCCAAACATCAAATAAGAGATAAGGACACATTTTAGAAAATACCAAAACCAAAAAAGTTCAGAAATGCCCCCAAATTACCCCAAACGACCCACCTGGTCTGGTTTAAATCGAAAACGAACATATGCCAAAATAGGTATCGATGCGAAGGTCACGACCCTCAACGACGCATCCACATGTCAAATAAGAGATAAGGACACATTTTAGAAAATACCAAAACTAGAAAAGTTCAAAAATACCCCCAAATAACCCCAAACGACTCACCCGGTCTAGTTTAAATAAAAAATGAACATATGTCAAAATACGTATCGATTCGAACGTCACGACCCTTAACATCGTATCCACACGTCCAATATGAGATACCGACAATTTTTAAAAAATCCCAAACCAAAAAAAGAACAGAAATACCCGAAATAACCCCAAACAACCCACCCGGTCTGGTTAAAACCGAAAATGAACATATGTAGAAATAGGTATCGATTCGAAGGTCACGATCCTCAACATCGCATCCACACGTCTAATTATAGATAAGGACACTTTTTAGAAAATCCCAAACCCAAAAAAGTACAGAAATGCCCCCAAATAACCCCAAACGACCCAACTGGTATGGTTTAATCCGAAAATGAACATATGTCTAAATATGTATTGATTCGCAGGTCACAACCCTCAACATCATACCCACACGTCTAATAAGGGATAAGGACACTTTTTAGAAAATCCCAAACCAAAAAAAGTACATAAATTTCCACAAATAACTCCAAACGACCCACCCGGTCTGGTTTGGACCGAAAATAAACATATGTCGAAATACGTATCGATTCGAAGGTCACGACCATCAACATCACATCCGCATGTGTAATTAGAGATAAGGACACTTTTCAAAAAATACCAAACCCAAAAAAGTACAGAAATTCCCCCAAATAACTCCAAACGAATCATCCGATCGGGTTTAAATTGAAAATGAACATATGTCAAAATGGGTATCGATTCGAACGTCACGACCCTCAATATTGCATCCACACATCTAATAAGAGATAAGGACACTTTTAAGAGAATCCCAAACCCAAAAAAGTACAGAAATGCCCCTAAATAACCCCAAACGACCCACCCAGTTTGGTTTAAATCGTAAATGAACATACGCCGAAATATGTATCAATTCGAAGGTCACGACCCTCAACATCGCATCCACATGCCTAATACGAGATAAGGAAGCTTTTTTGAGAATCCCAAACCCAAAAAAGTACAAAAGTGCCCCCAAATTACCCCAAACGATCCACCCGGTCTGGTTCAAACCGAAAATGAACATATGCCGAAATAGGTATTGATTCGAAGGTCACGACCCTCAACATCGCATCCAAACGTCAAATTAGAGATAAGGACACATTTTAGAAAATACCAAAACCAAAAAAGTTCAGAAATGCCCCCAAATAACCCCAAACGACTCACCCGGTCTGGTTTAAATCGAAAATGAACATAGGTCAAATCCCAAACCAAAAAAAGTACAAAAATACCAGAAATAACCCTGAACGACCCACCTAGTTTGGTTTAAACCGAAAATGAACATATGTAGAAATAGATATCGATTCGAAGGTCACAATCCTCAACACCGCCTCCACACATCTAATTAAAGATAAGGACACTTTTTAGAAAATCCCAAACCCATAAAAGTATCGAAATGCCCCCAAATAACCTCAAACGACCCACCCGGTCTGATTTAAATCGAAGATGAACATATATCAAAATAGGTATCGATTCGAATGTCACGACCCTCAATATCGTATCCACACATCTAATAAGAGATAAGGACATTTTTTAGAGAATCCAAAACCCAAAAAAGTATAGAAATGCCCCCAAATAACACCAAACGACCCACCAGGTCAGGTTTAAATCGAAAAATGAACATATATCGAAATAGGTATCCATTTGAACGTCACGACCCTCAATATCGCATCTACACGTGTAATAAGTGATAATGACACTTTTTAAAAAATCCCAAACCCAAAAAAAGTACACAAATGCCACGAAATAATCCCAAACGACCCATCC
The DNA here is from genome assembly GCF_018873765.1 of Telopea speciosissima. Lineage (NCBI taxonomy): Eukaryota > Viridiplantae > Streptophyta > Magnoliopsida > Proteales > Proteaceae > Telopea > Telopea speciosissima. The sequence goes on from NW_025317903.1 coordinate 8,348, forward strand.
GGTCTGATTTAAATCGAAAATGAACATATGTCAAAATAGGTATCGATTCGAACGTCACAATCCTGAACATCGCATCCACACGTCTAATAAGAGATGAGGACATTTTTTTAGAGAATCCAAACCCAAGAAAGTATAAAAATGCCCCCAAATAACCCCAAACGACCCACCCGGTCGGGTTTAAATCGAAAATGAACATATATCAAAATGGATATCGATTCGAACGTCACGACCATAACATCCCATCCAGACATCTAATAAGAGATAAGGACACTTTTTAGAGAATCCTAAACCCAAAAAAGTTCAGAAATGCTCCCAAATAACCCCAAATGACCCACCTGGTCTGGTTTAAATCGTAAATGAACATATGCCAAAATAGGTATCGATTCGAAGGTCACGACCCTCAACATCGCATCCACACGTCTAATATGAGATGATGACACTTTTTAGAGAATCCCAAACCCAAAAAAGTACAAAAATGCCCCCAAATTGCCCCAAACGACCCATCCGGTCTAGTTCAAATCGAAAATGAACATCTGCCGAAATAGGTATCGATTCGAAGGTCATGACCCACAACATCGCATCCAAACATCAAATAAGAGATAAGGACACATTTTAGAAAATTCCAAAACCAGAAAAGTTCAGAAATGCCCCCAAATAACCCCAAACGATTCACCCGGTCTGGTTTAAATAAAAAATGAACATATGTCGAAATAGGTATCGATTCGAACGTCACGACCCTCAACATCGCATCCACATGTCTAATAAGAGATAAGGACAATTCTTAGAAAATCCCAAACCATAAAAAGTACAGAAATAACCCCAAACGACCCACCCGGTCTGCTTTAAACCAAAAATGAACATATGTAGAAATAGGTGTGGATTCGAAGGTCACGATGCTCAACATCGCATCCACAAGTCTAATTAAAGATAAGTACACTTTTTAGAAAATCTTGAACCCATAAAAGTACAGAAATGCCCCCAAATAACCCTAAACGACCCAACTGGTTTGGTTTAAACCGAAAATGAACATATGTCCAAATTGGTATCGATTCGCAGGCCACAACCCTCAACATCGTACCCACACGTCTAATAAGAGATAAGGACACTTTTTAGAAAATCCCAAACCAAAAAAAGTATATAAATTCCCCAAATAACTCCAAATGACCCATTCGATCTGCTTTGGACCGGAAATGAACATATGTAAAAATACGTATCGATTCGATGGTCACGACCCTCAACATCGCATCCAGACGTCTAATAAGAGATAAGGACACTTAGTAGAAAATCCCAAACCCAAAAAAGTACAGAAATGCCCCCAAATAACCCCAAACGACCCACCCGGTCAGGTTTAAACCGAAAAATGAACATATATCGAAATAGGTATCCATTCGAACGTCACGACCCTCAATATCGCATTCACACGTGTAATAAGTGATAATGACAGTTTTTAGAAAATCCCAAACCCAAAAAAAGTACCGAAATGCCCCCAAATAACCCTAAACGACCCACACGGTCTGATTTAAACCGAAAATGAACATATGTCGAAATAGGTATCGATTTAAACGTCATGACCCTAAACATCACATCCACACATCTAATAAGAGATAAGGACATTTTTTAGAGAATCCAAAACCCAAAAAGTATAGAAATGCCCCCCAAATAACCCCAAACAACCCACCCAGTCCGGTCTAAACCGAAAATGAACAAATGTCAAAATAGGTATCGACTCGGAGGTCACCACCCTCAACATCGCATCCACATGTGTAACTAGATATAAGGACACTTTTTCAGAAAATACCAAACCCAAAAAAGTACAGAAATGCCCCCAAATAACCCCAAATGACCAACCCGGTCAGGTTTAAATCGAAAATAAACATATGTCGAAATGGGTATCGATTCGAACGTCATGACCTTAACATTGCATCCACACATCTAATAAGAGATAATGACACTTTTTAGAGAATTTCAAACTCAAAAATGTACAGAAATGCCCCCAAATAACACAAGACGACCCACCCGGTCTGATTTAAATCGTAAATGAACATATGCCGAAATAGGTATCGATTCGAAGGTCACGACACTTAACATCGCATCCACATGTCTAATACGAGATAAGGACACTTTTTAGAGAATCCCAAACCCAAAAAAGTACAGAAATGCCCCCAAATTACCCCAAATTACCCACCTGGTCTGTTTCAAACCGAAAATGAACTTATGCCGAAATAGGTATCGATTCGAAGGCCACGACCCACAACATAGCATCCAAATGTCAAATAAGAGATAAGGACACATTTCAGAAAATACCAAAGCCAGAAAAGTTTAGAAATACCCCCAAATAACCCCAAACGACTCACCCTGCCTGGTTTAAATAAAAAATGAACATATGTCAAAATAGGTATCGATTCGAATGTCACGACCCTCAACATCGCATCCACACGTCTAATAAGAGATAAGGACAATTTTTAGAAAATCCCAAACCTAAAAAAGTACAAAAATACCCGAAATAACCCTGAATGACCCACCTGGTGTGGTTTAAACCGAAAATGAACATATGTAGAAATAGATATCGATTCGAAGGTCACGATCCTCAACATCGCATCCACATGTCTAATTATAGATAAGGACACTTTTTAAAAAATCCCAAACCTAAAAAAGTATAGAAATGCCCCCAAATAACCCGAAATGACCCAACTGGTCTGGTTTAATCCGAAAAATGAACATATGTCTAAATATGTATCAATTCGTAGGTCACAACCCTCAACATCGTACCCACACATCTAACAAGAGATAGGGACACTTTTTAGAAAATCCCAAACCCAAAAAAGTACATAAATTTCCCCAAATAACTCCAAATGACCCACCCAGTCTGGTTTGGACCGAAAATGAACATATGTCAAAATACGTATCGATTCGAAGGTCACGACCCCCAGCATTGCATCCATACATCTAATACTAGATTAGGACACTTTGTAACGAATCCCAAACCCAAAAAAGTACAGAAATGCCCCCAAATAACCCAAACGACCCACCCGGTCTGGTTTAAACCAAAAAATGAACATATGTCGAAATAGGTATCCATTCGAACGTCACTACCCTCAAAATCGCATCCATACGTGTAATAAGTGATAATGACACTTTTTAGTAAATCCCAAACCCAAGAAAAGTACAGAAATGCCCCCAAATAACCATAGACGACCCACCCGGTCTGGTTTAAATCATAAACGAACATATGCCAAAATACGTATTGATTTGAAGGTCACAACCCAGAACATCGCATCCAAACGTCAAATAAGAGATAAGGACACATTTTAGAAAATACCAAAACCAAAAAAGTTCAGAAATGCCCCCAAATAACCCAAAACGACTCACCCTGCCAAGTTTAAATCGAAAATGAACATATGTCGAAATAGGTATCGATTCGAACATCACGACCCTCAACATCGCATCCACACGTCTAATAAGAGATAAGGACAATTTTTAGAAAATCCCAAACCAAAAAAAGTAAAGAAATACCCGAAATAAACCCAAACGACCCAACCGGTCTGGTTTAAACCGAAAATGAACATATGTAGAAATAGGTATCGATTCGAAGGTCACGAGCCTCAACATCGCATCCACACGTCTAATTATAGATAAGGACACTTTTTAGAAAATCCCAAACCCAAAAAAGTACAGAAATGCCCCCAAATAACCCCTAACGACTTAACTGGTCTGGTTTAATCCAAAAATGAACATATGTCTAAATATGTATCGATTCGCAGGTGACCACCCTCAACTTCGTACCCACACGTCTAATAAGAGATAATGACACTTTTTAGAAAATCCCAAACAAAAAAAAATACATAAATTTCCCCAAATAACTCCAAACAACCCACTCGGTCTGTTTAAATAAAAAAATGAACATATGTCAAAATAGGTATCGATTCGAAGGTCACGACCCTCAACATTGCATCCACACGTCTAATACGAGATTAGGACACTTTTTAAAGAATCCCAAACCCAAAAAAGTACAGAAATGCCCCCAAATAACCCCAAACGACCCACCCGATCTGGTTTAAACCAAAAAATGAACATATGTCAAAATAGGTATCCATTCGAATGTCACGACCCTCAATATCGCATCCACACGTGTAATCAGTGATAATGACACTTTTTAGAAAATCCCAAACTCAAAAAAGTATAGAAATTGCCCCAAATAACCCCGGACGACCCACCCGGTCTGGTTTAAATTGTAAATGAACATATACCGAAATAGGTATCGATTCGAAGGTCACGACCCACAACATCGCATCCAAACGTCAAATAAGACATAAGGACACATTTTAGAAAATACCAAAATCAAAAAAGTTCAAAAATGCCCCCAAATAACCCCAAACGACTCACCCTGCCTGGTTTAAATAAAAAATGAACATATGTTGAAATAGGTATCGATTCGAACGTCACGACCCTCAATATCGCATCCACACGTCTAATAAGAGATAAGGACAATTTTTAGAAAATCCCATACCAAAAAATGTACAGAAATACTCGAAATAACCCCAAATGACCCACCCGGTCTGGTTTAAATCGAAAATGAACAAATGCAGAAATAGGTATCGATTCGAAGGTCACGATCCTCAACATCGCATCCACACGTCTAGTTATAGATAAAGACACTTTTTAGAAAATCCCAAACCCAAAAAAATACAAAAATGCCCCCAAATAACCCCAAACGACCCAACTGGTCTGGTTTAATCCGAAAATAAACATATGTCTAAATACGTATCTATTCGAAGGTCACAACCCTCAACATCGCATCCACATATCTAATAAGAGATAAGGACACTTTGTAGAAAATCCCAAACCCAAAAAAGTACAGAAATGACCCTAAATAACCCCAAACGATCCACCCGGTCAGGTTTAAACCGCAAAATGAACATATGTCGAAATAGGTATCCATTCGAACGTCACGACCCTCAATATCGCTTCCACATGTGTAATAAGTGATAATGACACTTTTTAGAAAATCCTAACCCCAAAAAAGTACAGAAATGCCCCCAAATAATCCCAAACAACCCACCCGGTCTGGTTTAAACCAAAAAATGAACATATGTCGAAATAGGTATCCATTCGAACGTCACGCCCCTTGATGAGCACATTTATGTGTAAAATCTTAGGGCATAAAGCATACATTTTACCACATTGGACAGAGTTACTCGGTGCTTTCTTGTGCTTTTCAGGTTTTAGGTGAATTCTTGTGAAAATGGAGGAGATGATGCTAAGAAAATATTTTTAAGCTGTTTAAAGGTGTTAATGGCTTAGATGCATGCCCATCAAGTCAGCTTCGCAACGGTTCAAACGGCACTTGATTCTGAGTTGAAACGAAGAAGTTACGGCCGTTTCCGTAACGAAGCGTGAAAATGGTCTACAGGAGTTTATTTGTAATTATTGACAATCGGCCGGGGACAAAGTGAAGCAAAAGTTTGGATTCCAGGGGCCTTAATGAAATAATCAGAAGTTATATTTCTTGTACCCGAAAGATTCCATTTGGAGGGCTCTGGACAGTCCAACTTCAACTTGAGATATCTTGGGCTCCCCAACTCCAAATTGGACGAAATTTGGGTCTATTTTGGGTGATTTTTTGCAAGGAACACAATGGTGAGGCCTATATAAGCACCCCATGCTCCACGTTTTCTGAAGGACAGAATAGGTATTTTATTTATTCTTGAAGGAATCCTAGTCATCACCCTTACTCTCTCTCTCCACCAACTTCTCAAGGTCACTTCTGGAATTTTACTCGGGATAGATTTATTTTGAAAGATATTCTCTCACCTATGGAAAGTTGAAAAGTCAAAGATGCTTTGATTTTATTGCTTGGAGAAGATATCTACAAAGAAAAAGAAGCACTTGTTAGAATTGGAAGTTTACTTTTCTAGAAATAGAAGGTCTATGTAAACAATCTTCTCTTCTTCTTCTTTCTATTTGTTTCTTTTTTCTTAGGATTCAAGGCATTGTAAAAGAGGAAGGAGAAGAGAATATTCTCTTTTCTTAGGGAATATTTCTCCTACACTTCCCTCTTCTCTCTTCTCCTCTCTTCTCCCTATAAATACCCCTTGCCCTTTGGGTTGTAAGAAGTTAGTTTTTTTAGTTCAGTTTTTAGTTAGTTTTTAGTTCAATTTTAATTCAGTTTTTTAGTGTAATTTTTACTTCATTCACTTAGTGAAATTTTCTCTTCTTTTCCTATTTTTTGCTTAAGTTCTTAGTTTTGATTTCAAGTTCCTAGTTTTGATTTCATAAGTCTAGTTTTATGGTTGTAATAGTTTTAGTTTAAAGCTTCCTAGTCTAAGTTCCTATGTTGATGACAAGACATGGATAAATCTAGAAGAGGAAGCCATGGAGAGTTTATTCAAGTATTCAAGCACATCAAGGTTTTACTATCTAAACCCTTAATCTCATTCTCCCTCTCCTTTATCTCTCTCTATCTTCTTCTTCTTCTCCCTCTATTTCTTTTATTTTTTTTTTTTATATGGTTGTGGTTTGTGGATGCACTTTTATTCCCTTATTCCTTTTTATGTGATTATTATGTGTGACTGCATTTTTATTCCTTTCAATTTGCGTTAGTCTGATAGGTTAGATGCTCATGTGTTAGGACGTCAATTTAATCCCTTAATTTTGTTAGATGCTTATGAGTTAGGATGCATTAATTTTTATTAATTTAATTAGTTTAATTTAACACTTTAATTTGGTTCATTTTGCATTACTTTTAAGTTAGTTAAATAAAGTGGCGTATATCTCCTCGTGTTCGACCCGTAGCTACGATTGACCCGTACGCTTGCGGTTTTATTTTAACTCAAACAAGTTTTTGGCGCCGTTGCCGGGGAGATTATAGTCCATTTTTATTTTTTTGATTTTTGAGTAGTTCGAAGTGTTTTAGTTTATTATTTTCTCTTCTTTTTCTGAAAAAAAAAAATTAGTTTTTGAAAATCTCCTCTTGTTTCTCTTCTGTTTCAAATAGTGTGCGCCCAATCTAAAGTCCTTCATATGCCCAAACCCAGCTAATCTTGGTGCCCCTTGATTCGTTGGGTGGTTTGGATTGATATGTGACTTATCTTTGGAGGTGACCACTCTTCATAACAGGAAAGCGACATAGTGAGAGCGTTGGAAGTATAAACGTATAGTAGTCCTCCACCCTACATCAGAATCCATTTGGAGTCGCCCGTAGGTGGCTCGTGAAGACTATACGGGTTCCCTTGCTGCCAACCTATATGGCAACCTTACAGCTTTGGAACCATTGTTTCGATTTCTGAGGGATAGATGCACTATCTACCTTGGGCTCCCTCTTGTTTTTAGTATTTTTTTTTTCTAGTATTTTATTTTTCTTTAAATTTTTTTATTTTTATGGGAGACCTCAATTTGGGATAGGTGGTTAGTTTAGAATTATGGGAGATACACTTCCAAATAAGACTTTGGGGCAAAGATGGACCTATGCTAAGGCAACCATGATTTTGGAGGAAATGTTTAAACAGGTTAGGGAAGCCAAAAGTAGTGAGATAGAGAACAATTTTGCACCACCCCAGTACAATTTTTCTCCCCAACCCAACTATGGGCTTTCGGAAAATTTTGATTTGTTACATCCCCAAACAATCCATGTTATAGAAGGATGCCCTAATCTGTATGGGGGTAACTATGGTGATGAGAATATGAGTCTTCAATTTCAATACAATTCTTTTGGCACTTACAATCAGGGGTGGAGTGATCATCTCGATTTCTTCTGGGATCAATGGAATAACCAAGCTGGACCACCCAATTTCCAATATCATGGTCAGTTTGGTCCTCCAATGTCCAACCCTCCATTAAATCTTAATGGGCCACCTCTCCTTGAACCATATCACCAACCCCTTGAGTTTCAAAACATGGGTGAGGAGGCCAGACTGAATGAGCTTGAGAAATACATAGACCTTCTCACAACAAGTCAAAATACCATGGAGAAGCAACTCTATCAACTGATAACCATGGTGCAAGAGGGGGAAACGGGTACATTACCTAGTCAGCTTGAACCACCCCATCCCCAGTTTAATGATTGAAAGTCCACCACCCCAGTTTGAGGTTAATGAGAGTCATTCCCAACAAGCTTCTTTTCATGATGATTTATTTGTTGAGATTGAGTCTCCTCAGGATATTAGTGAAGCGATATTTGATGAGCTACCTGGGGGAGTCCCATTTTTTCCTGAAATTTTTGATTTTAGTGAGCCTAGTGTTTTTATTGATTTAGAATCAGATTTTCATGATAACATAGAAACCCAGGAAATTCGATCTCCCCCTCTCTCTTTGGAAAACTTAGATAATTGTCATTTTGAGGATTCCATTGTCTCACATGTTAATGTGTCCAAACCTCCTAGGTTTGACGATTTTATTGAGAAGGACAATGTTAGTCAAAATGCCTTTCAAGCATATTTCCATGATCCTTATTTGGCAAACCAAGTTATGCAAAGAGCGGATAGTTGTATTGCTAGGATTGATTTGAGTAAACCTCCAATTTTTTATGATTATTTAGATGAAGTTATTCATAATCCTTTTTATGCTTATTGTGATCCGTTTTTAGTTGGTTTTTCAAAGAATGATAGGTGTTCTACATTGCAAATGGGAGAGAAGGGAAAGATTTATGGCCTGAGTTTTATTGCCTTCATTTTTCACTGTCCCATGAGGATAGATTTTTCTATTGGATATTTCTCAGTTGTGCTTAACTTCCGTATTATTTCTCGCTTTACTAAAATTCATGGTCGAGTGTTTTCTGGTTCTGAAGCTATTTCTCCATTTACTGGCCATGGATTGAGATTTCTATTGCTGCTCCTAGCACTTTTTGTAGAGCTCATGACGCTTCATGATCCTCTTTGTTGATTATATCTGGTAAGCCCCTTCATCTCCTCCCATGTCATTTTTTTTCTTTTATGCATGCATTGAGGACATTGCATGAATTAAGTGTGGGGGGGATGTTGGGCTTAATTGGTGAATTTTGATTGTGACAATAGTTTGGTTTTGTGCATATGTCTCTTTGATTGCAAAATGAGAGAGAGAAGGAATTAGGTGTCCTAGCATGCGAAATAATAAAAAATCCCTTTTCAAGGACGGTGGTTGGTTTGTATCCGGTGAGAGTGATTGAATTGGAAAATATGAGCATTATTTCATTTGATGGTTAGATTTCTCTATGTATTTCTATTGCCGCTCCTAGCACTTTTTGTAGAGCTCATGACGCTTCATAATCCTCTTTGTTGATTATATCTTGTAAGCCCCTTCATCTCCTCCCATGTCTTTATTTTTTTTCTTTTATGCATGCATTGAGGACATTGCATGAATTAAGTGTGGGGGGGGGGATGTTGGGCTTAATTGGTGAATTTTGATTGTGACAATAGTTTGGTTTTGTGCATATGTCTCTTTGATTGCAAAATGAGAGAGAGAGGGAATTAGGTGTCCTAGCATGCGAAATAATAAAAAATTCCTTTTCAAGGATAGTGGTTGGTTTGTATCCGGTGAGAGTGATTGAATTGGAAAATATGAGCATTATTTCATTTGATGGTTAGATTTCTCTATGTATTTTATGGATCCTTTGATCTTTTGGCTAGTAGTTGAGACCAATTTGTTTGTGACAAGGCAAGGCATGAAAGTGAATGAAACAAAAAAAAAAAAAGAAAGGAAGGTGGAATTCCTTGGGACTAGACATGGCACTGTGCCTCATGAAGCAGGGTGACTTGATCGAAATTCCTTGGAAGGAAACTCAAAAAAAAAAAAAAAAAAAAAACTCTTGCATCAATGTCTCAATGTCTTATGGATATATGCAAAAAGCGAAGCTACCAAGTATTTGGGTGTCTGGTGTATGCTCCACCATGTCATTCAGGGAACAGTAGTGGAGTAGAAAAAGAGTTTGTTGTTGAGAAAGAAAAAATTTTTTTTGCCTTAATGCCTGAAAAAGAAAGTATGGTCAACAATACTCAATGCCTAAGTCTTTGGTTCCATCGCTGCTATGGGGGGGTTTACTTGAAGGTGAGTAGTGTTTAGAAAATATGAGGAGATCCCTTGAACTTGATGCATGCTTGTTACTTGAATTGATGTGGGGTGATAAAATTCAAGTGTGGGGGAACCTTTGGCTCCTTGATCTTTAGTTGAACACTTTTTGGGATTATGTGCACTGTCCTACTTATGCTATGATTAAAATTTACAGCATTCAGTTACAATTGAATTTTGGGTGTATATTCACTGCAAACACCCACGAGACACAACTCGTCCACTAGGGGTAACCTAGGGGTTCAAAGGCTTGTTGCACATGCTAAGTGCAACCGTGATTCGTACGAAAGTGAGGTAGGATTTTCTGCATTCTAGGTAAGTTTTTCTTTTGCTTTACTTGAGGACAAGTAACGTTCAAGTGTGGGGGAATCTGATGAGCACATTTATGTGTGAAATCTTAGGGCATAAAGCATACATTTTACCACATTGAAAAGAGTTACTCGGTGCTTTCTTGTGCTTTTTAGGTTTTAGGTGAATTCTTGTGAAAATGGAGGAGATGATGCTAAGAAAATATTTTTAAGCTGTTTAAAGGTGTTAATGGCTTAGATGTATGCCCATCAAGTCAGCTTCGCAACAGTTCAAACGGCACTTGATTCCGAGTTGAAACGAAGAAGTTACGGCCGTTTCCGTAACGAAGCGTGAAAATGGTCTACAGGAGTTTATTTGTAATTATTGACAATCGGCCGGGGACAAAGTGAAGCAAAAGTTTGGATTCCAGGGGCCTTAATGAAATAACCAGAAGTTATATTTCCTGTACCCGAAGATTCCATTTGGAGGGCTCTGGACAGTCCAACTTCAACTTGAGATATCTTGAGCTCCCCAACTCCAAATTGGACGAAATTTGGGTCTATTTTGGGTGATTTTTCGCAAGGAACACAATGGTGAGGCCTATATAAGCACCCCATGCTCCACGTTTTCTGAAGGACAGAATGGGTATTTTATTTATTCTTGAAGGAATCCTAGTCATCACCCTTACTCTCTCTCTCCACCAACTTCTCAAGGTCACTTCTGGAATTTTACTTGGGATAGATTTATTTTGAAAGATATTCTCTCACCTATGGAAAGTTGAAAAGTCAAAGATGCTTTGATTTTATTGCTTGGAGAAGATATCTACAAAGAAAAAGAAGCACTTGTTAGAATTGGAAGTTTACTTTTCTAGAAATAGAAGGTCTATGTAAACAATCTTTTCTTCTTCTTCTTTCTATTTGTTTCTTTTTTCTTAGGATTCAAGGCATTGTAAAAGAGGAAGGAGAAGAGAATATTCTCTTTTCTTAGGGAATATTTCTCCTACACTTCCCTCTTCTCTCTTCTCCTCTCTTCTCCCTATAAATACCCCTTGCCCTTTGGGTTATAAGAAGTTAGTTTTTTTAGTTCAGTTTTTAGTTAGTTTTTAGTTCAATTTTAATTCAGTTTTTTAGTGTAATTTTTACTTCATTCACTTAGTGAAATTTTCTCTTCTTTTCCTATTTTTTGCTTAAGTTCTTAGTTTTGATTTCAAGTTCCTAGTTTTGATTTCATAAGTCTAGTTTAATGGTTGTAATAATTTTAGTTTAAAACTTCCTAGTCTAAGTTCTTATGTTGATGACAAGACATGGAGATTTAGAAGAGGAAGCCATGGAGAGTTTATTCAAGTATTCAAGCACATCAAGGTTTTACTATCTAAACCCTTAATCTCATTCTCCCTCTCCTTTATCTCTCTCTATCTTCTTCTTCTTCTCCCTCTATTTCTTTTATTTTTTATTTTTATATGGTTGTGGTTTGTGGATGCACTTTTATTCCCTTTATCCTTTTTATGTGGTTATTATGTGTGACTGCATTGTTATTCCTTTCAATTTGCGTTAGTCTGATAGGTTAGATGCTCATGTGTTAGGACGTCAATTTAATCCCTTAATTTTGTTAGATGCGTATGAGTTAGGATGCATTAATTTTTATTAATTTAATTAGTTTAATTTAACACTTTAATTTGGTTCACTTTGCATTACTTTTAAGTTAGTTAAATAAAGTGGCGTATATCTCCTCGTGTTCGACCCGTAGCTACGATTGACCCGTACGCTTGCGGTTTTATTTTAACTCAAACAACCCTCAATATCGCATCCACACGTGTAATAACTGATAATGATAGTTTTTAGAAAATCCCAAACTCAAAAAAGTACAGAAATGCTCCCAAATAATCCAGACGACCCACCCGGTCTGGTTTAAATCGTAAATAAACATATGCCAAAATAGGTATCGATTCGAAGGTCACGACCCACAACATCGCATCCAAACGTCAAATAAGAGATAAGGACACATTTTAGAAAGTACCAAAACCAGAAAAGTTCAGAAATGCCCCCAAATAACCCCAAACGACTCACCCTGCCTGGTTTAAATCGAAAATGAACATTTGTTGAAATAGGTATCGATTCGAAGGTCACGATCCTCAACATCGCATCCACAGGTCTAGTTATAGATAAGGACACTTTTTAGAAAATCCCAAACCCAAAAAAATACAGAAATGCCCCTAAACAACCCCAAACGACCCAACTGGTATAGTTTAATCCGAAAATGAACATACGTCTAAATATGTATCGATTCGAAGGTCACAACCCTCAACATCGCATACACACGTCTAATAAGAGATAAGGACACTTTGTAGAAAATCCCAAACCCAAAAAAGTACAGAAATGGCCCCAAATAACCCCAAACGACCAACCCGGTCAGGTTTAAACCGAAAAATGAACATATATCGAAATAGATATCCATTCAAACGTCACGACCCTCAATATCGCATCTACACGTGTAATAAGTGATAATGACACTTTTTAGAAAATCCCAAACCCAAAAAAAGTACAGAAATGCCCCCAAATAACCCCAAACGACCCACCCGGTCTGATTTAAACAAAAAATGAACATATGTCGAAATAGGTATCGATTCGAATGTCACGACCCTGAATATCCCACACGTCTAATAAGAGATAAGGACATTTTTTAGAGAATCCAAAACTCAAAAAAGTACAGAAATGCCCCCAAATAACCACAGACGACCCACCCGGTCTGGTTTAATTTGTAAATGAACATATGCTGAAATAGGTATCGATTCGAAGGTCACGACCCACAACATCGCATCCAAACGTCAAATAACAGATAAAGACACAATTTAGAAAATACCAAAACCAAAAAAGTTCAGAAATGCCAAAATGGGTATCGATTCGAACGTCATGACCCTCAACATCGCATCCACACGTGTAATTAGAGATAAGGACACTTTTTCAGAAAATACCAAACCCAAAAAAGTACAGAAATGCCCCCAAATAACCCCAAATGACTCACCCGATCTGGTTTAAATCGAAAATAAACATATGTCGAAATAGGTATCGAGTCGAAGGTCACGATCCTCAACAGCGCATCCACACGTCAAATTAAAGATAAGCACACTTTTTAGAAAATCCCAAACCCATAAAAGTACAAAAATGCCCTCAAATAACCCCAAACGACCCAACTGGTCTGGTTTAAACCGAAAATGAACATATGTCCAAATAGGTATCGATTCGTAGGCCACAACCCTCAACATCGTACGCACACGTCTAATAAGAGATAAGGACACTTTTTAGAAAATCCCAAACCAAAAAAAGTACATAAATTTCCCCAAATAACTCTAAACGACCCACCCGGTCTGGTGTGGATCGAAAATGAACATATGTCAAAATATGTATTGATTCGAAGGTCACGACCCTCAACATCGCATCCACACGTCTAATAAGAGATAAGGATACTCTGTAGAAAAGCCCAAACCCAAAAAAGTACAGAAATGCCCCTAAATAACCCAAACGACCCACCCGGTCTGGTTTAAACCAAAAAATAAACATATGTCAAAATAGGTATCCATTCGAATGTCATGACCCTCAATATCGCTTCCACTTGTGTAATAAGTGGTAATGACACTTTTTAAAAAATCCCAAATGCAAAAAAAGTATGAAAATGCCCCCAAATAACCCAAACGACCCACCCGGTCTGATTTAAACCGAAAATGAACATATGTCGAAATAGGCATCGATTCAAACGTCACGACCCTCAACATCGCATCCACACGTCTAATAAGAGATAAGGATATTATTTAGAGAATCCAAAACCCAAAAAAGTACAGAAATGCCCCCAATTAACCCCAAACGACCTACCCGGTCTGGTCTAAACCGAAAATGAACAAATGTCGAAATAGTAACGATTCGAAGGTAACGACCCTCAAGATCGCATCCACATGTGTAATTAGAGATAAGGACACTTTTTAGAAAATACCAAACCCAAAAAAGTACAGAAATGCCCCCAAATAACCCAAATGACTCACCTAGTCGGGTTTAAACCGAAAATAAACATATGTAGAAATAGGTATCAATTCGAAGGTCACGATCGTCAACATTGCATCCACACGTCTACTTATAGATAAGGACACTTTTTAGAAAATCCCAAACCCAAAAAAGTATAGAAATGCCCCCAAATAACCCCAAACGACCCAATTGGTCTGGTTTAATCCGAAAATGAACATATGTCTAAATATGTATCGATTCGAAGGTCACAACCCTCAACATCGCATCCACACGTCTAATAAGAGATAAGGACACTTTGTAGAAAATCCCAAACCCAAAAAAGTACAAAAATGGCCCCAAATAACCCCAAACGACCCACCCGGTCAGGTTTAAACTGAAAAATGAACATATGTCGAAATAGATATTCATTCGAACGTCACGACCCTCAATATCACATCCACAAGTGTAATAAGTGATAATGACACTTTTTAGAAAATCCCAAACCCAAAAAAAGTACAGAAATGCCCCCAAATAACCCCAAACGACCCACCCGGTCTGATTTAAACCGAAAATGAACATATGTCGAAATAGGTATCGATTCGAACGTCACGACCCTGAACATCCCACACGTCTAATAAGAGATAAGGACATTTTTTAGAGAATCTAAAACTCAAAAAAGTACAGAAATGCCCCCAAATAACCCCAGACGACCCACCCAGTCTGGTTTAAATTGTAAATGAACATATACCGAAATAGGTATCGATTCGAAGGTCACGACCCACAACATCACATCCAAACGTCAAGTAAGAGATAAGGGCACATTTTAGAAAATACCAAAACCAGAAAAGTTCAGAAATGCCGAAATGGGTATCAATTTGAACGTCATGACTCTCACCATCGC
>NW_025317904.1:0-23095 GCF_018873765.1 Telopea speciosissima
ATACGAAAGAATTTTTTTAGAAGCCAAACATCTTTAAACACTATCACACAAAGACTTCAATTCAGGTAGACATGAATACTTCTTCACCTAATCAAAAGCAACAACTTATTCACACTGGTTAGCCCCTGGAGCCCCCAAACATCTAATGTCCCCAATGAAAATTAGGACCAACATTTAGGATTTTATATGATTAGTATAGACATTTGAGACTTAGTATTTTTTTGACCATGGTACGCCTCGTATATTTTATGTGACATTTGATTTTACAAGTCAGTAGAGCATCAAAAGTCAAAGTAAATTCAAAATTAAGTGATGTAATTCAATTTATTCGCATCTCACTGGTAAGATGTACATCTCCCCGGCGATATACGAAAGATATTTTTTTCAGAAGAAACACCTCCGAACACTATCACACAAAAGCTTCAATTTAGGAAGACATGGATATCTCTTTATAAAATTAAAAGCGTCAACTTATTGCACACTGGTTAGCCCCTGGAGTCCCTAAAAATCTAATGTCACCTAGGAAAATTGGGGTAAACACTTAGGTTTTTATATGACTAGTATGGAGGTTTGAGACTTCGTATTTTTTTGGCCATGGTATGCCTCGTACATTTTATATGCGACATTTAATTTCATAAGTCGATAGGGCATTAAAAGTCAAAGTAAATTCCAAATTAGTTGTTGTAATTCAAATTATTAGCATCTCGCCGGTAAGATGAACATCTCATTGGCGAGATATGAAAGAATTTTTTTTTGAAGGAAACACCTCCGTACAATGTCACATAAAGGCTTCAATTCATGTAGACCTGAATACGTCTCTGCATCAAACAAAAAGCATCAGCTTATTGCATACTAGTTAGGCTCTGGAGCCCCAAAACATCTAATGCCACCCAAAAAAGTTGGGGCCAACATTTTGGTTTTTATATGATTAGTACGGAGGTTTGAGACTTGATATTTTTTCGGCCATGCTATGCCGCATATATTTTAAATGGCACATTTGATGTCATCAGTTGGTATGATATTAAAAATCAAAGTAAATATCCAATTAAGTGATGTAGTTCAAATTATTATCATCTTGTCGGTAAGATGTTCAACTCACCGGAGATACGAAAGATATTTTTTTTACAAGGAAACACCTTTGAGCACTGTCACATAAAGGCATCAAGTCAGGTAGACATGAATACCGTTTCATTAAATCAAAAGCATTAGCTTATTGCATATTGGTTAGCCCTTGGAGCCCCCAAACATCCAATGTCACCCTTGAAAATTTGGGCCAATATTTAGGCTTTTATATGATTAGTACGTTGGTTTAAGACTTGGTATTTTTTTGGCCATGGTATGAATCATATATTTTTAATGCGACATTTGATGTCATAAGTCAGTAAGGCATTAAAAGTTAAAGTAAATTCCTAATCAAGTGATAAAGTTCAAATTATATGTATCTCGCCGGTAAGATGTACATCTCACCAGCGAGATACGAAATGATTTTTTTTAGACGGAAAATACCTTCGAACACTGTCACACGAAAGCTTCAATTCAGGTTGGCATGAATATATTTTCATCAAATCAAAAGCATCAACTTATTGTACACTGGCAGCCCCTGAAGGCCCTAAACATCCAATGCCACCTAGGTAAATTGGGTCCAACATTTAAGTTTTTATATGATTAGTACAAAAGTTTGAGACTTGGTATTTTTTCGGCAATGGTATGCCACGTACATTTTATATGTGACATTAAATTTCATAAGTCGGTAGGTCATTAAAAGTCAAAGTAGATTTCAAATCTAGTGATGTAGTTCAAACTATTAACATCTCGCCGGTAAGACGTAAATCTTACCAGCGAGGTATGAAAGAATTCTTTTTTAGTTAGCATGCATCTTCGAACAAAGTCACACAAAAGCTTCAATTCAGGTAGACATAAATACACTTTCATCAAATCAAAAGCATCGACTTATTGCATTCCGGTTAGCTCCTCGGAGCCCCCACACGTCCAACGCCACCTAGAAAAATTGAGGTCAACATTTAGATTTTTATAGTATTAATACGGATGTTTGAGACTTGGTATTTTTTCGACCATGGTATATACGCCTCATACATTTTATATGCTACATTTAACGTCACAAATCAGTAGGGCATAAAGTCAAAGTAAATTCCAAATTAGGTGATGTAGTCTAAATTATTAACATCTTACCAGTAAGATGTACATCTCACCAGCGAGATACAAAATAATTATTTTTTTAGAAGCCAAACACCTTTGAATACTGTCACACAAAGGCTTTAATTAAGGTAGATATGAATACCTCTTCATCAAATCAAAAGCATCAACTTAGTGAACACAGGTCAGCCCCTGGAGCCCCAAAACATCCAATGTTACTCAGAAAAATTGGGGTCCATATTTAGGTTTTTATATGATTAGTACGAAGGTTTGAGACTTAGTATTTTTTTGGCCATAGTATGGCTTGTACAGTTTCTATGGAACATTTAATGTCATAAGTCGGTAGGACAATAAAAATCAAATAATTTTCAAATTAAGTGATATAGTTGAAATTATTAATATCTTGCCGGTAAGATGTATAACTCACCGGCGAGATAAAAAAGATATTTTGTTTAGAAGGAAACACCTCCGAACACAGTCACACAAAAGCTTCAATTCAGGTAAACATGAATACATCTTCATCAAATCAAAAGCATCAGCTTATTGCACTCTCGTCAGCCCTAGAGCCCCCAAACCTCCAATGCCATCCAGGAAACTTGGGGCTAATATTTAGGATTTTATATGATTAGTATGGATGTTTGAGACTTGGTATTTATTCGGCAATGATATGCCACGTACATTTTATATGTGACATTAAATTTCATAAGTCGGTAGGTCATTAAAAGTCAAAGTAGATTTCAAATCTAGTGATGTAGTTCAAACTATTAACATCTCACCGGTAAGACGTAAATCTTACCAGCGAGGTATGAAAATGAAGAGATATGCATGTCTTCCTAAATTAAAGCTTTTGTGTGACTGTGTTCGGAGGTGTTTCCATCTACAAAAAATATCTTTAGTAGCTCGCCGGTGAGATGTACATCTCACCAGCGAGATACGAAAGAATTTTTTTTTTTAAGGAAACACCTCCGTACAATCTCACACAAAGGCTTCAATTCATGTAGACCTGAATACATCTCTTCATCAAATAAAAAGCATCAACTTATTGCATACTGCTTAGGCCCTGGAGCCCCCAAACATCCAATGCCACCCAAAAAACTTAGGGTAAGCATTTAGGTTTTTATATGATTAGTACGGAAATTTGAGACTTGGTATTTTTTCGGCCATGGTGTGCCTTATATATTTTAAATGTCATATTCGTTGTCATAAGTTGGTATGACATTAAAAATCAAAGTAAATATCTAATTAAGTGATGTAGTTCAAATTATTAGAATCTTGCCGGTAAGATGTACAACTCACCGGCGAGATACGAAAGATATTTTTTTTTAGAAGGAAACAGCTTTGAACACTGTCACACAAAGGCTTCAATTCAGGTAGACATGAATACATTTTCATCAAATCAAAAGCATTAGCTTATTGCATACTGGTCAGCCCTTGGAGCCCCCAAACATCCGATGTCACCCATGAAAATTGGGGCCAATATTTAGGTTTTTATATGATTAATACGTTGGTTTAAGACTTGTTATTTTTTTGGCCATGGTATGGATCATATATTTTTTATGCGACATTTGATGTCATAACTCGGTAGGACATTAAAAGTCAAAGTAAATTCCTAATTAAGTGATATAGTTCAAATTATATGTATCTCGCCGGTAAGATGTACATCTCACCAGCGAGATACGAAATGATTTTTTTTGAAAAGAAAAATACCTTCGAACACTATCACACGAAAGCTTCAATTCAGATTGACATGAATACAATTTCATCAAATCAAAAGCATCAACTTATTGCACACTGGTCTGCCCCTGAAGGCCCTAAACATCCAATGCCACATAGGTAAATTCGGTCCAACATTTAAGTTTTTATATGATTAGTACAAAAGTTTGAGACTTGGTACTTTTTTGGCAATGGTATGCCGCGTACATTTTATATGTGACATTAAATTTCATAAGTCGGTAGGTCATTAAAAGTCAAAGTAGATTTCAAATTTAGTGATGTAGTTCAAACTATTAACATCTCGCCGGTAAGACGTAAATCTTACCAGCGAGATATGAAAGAATTCTTTTTTAGTTGGCATCCATCTTCGAACAAAGTCACACAAAAGCTTCAATTCAGGTAGACATAAATACACTTTCATCAAATCAAAAGCATCGACTTATTGCAGTTTGGTTAGCTCCTGGAGCCCCCACACATCCAATGCCACCTAGAAAAATTGAGGTCAACATTTAGATCTTTATAGAATTAGTACGGATGTCTGAGGCTTGGTATTTTTTTGGCCATAGTATACACGCCTCGTACATTTTATATGCTACATTTAATGTCACAAATCGGTCGGGCATAAAGTCAAAGTAAATTCCAAATTAAGTGATGTAGTCTAAATTATTAACATCCTACCGGTAAGATGTACATCTCACCAGCGAGATATAAAATAATTTTTTTTTTAGAAGCCAAGCACCTTTGAACTCTGTCACACAAAGGCTTTAATTCAGGTAGACATGAATAACTCTTCATCAAATCAAAAGCATCTACTTAGTGCACATAGGTTAGCCCCTGGAGCCCCAAAACATCCCATGTTACTTGGGAAAATTTGGGCCAATATTTAGGTTTTTATATGATTAGTACGAAGGTTTGAGACTTGGTATTTTTTCGGCCATAGTATGCCTCATACATTTTCTATGGGACATTTAATGTCATAAGTTGGTAGAAAATTAAAAATAAAATAATTTCCAAATTAAGTGATATAGTTGAAATTATTAATATCTTGCCGGTAAGATGTATAACTCACCGGCGAGATAAGAAAGATATTTTATTTAGAAGGAAACACCTCCGAACACAGTCACACAAAAGCTTCAATTCAAGTAAACATGAATACCTCTTCATCAAAACAAAAGAATCAGTTTATTGCATAGTTGTCGGCCCCTAGAGCCCCTAAAGCTCCAATGCCACCCAGGAAACTTGGGGGTAATATTTAGGTTTTTATATGATTAGTATGGATGTTTGAGACTTGGTATTTATTCAGCCATGGTCTATTGCCTCATACATTTTATATGTTACATTTAATGTCATAAGTCGGTAGGGCATTAAAAGTTAAAGTAAATTTTAAATTCAGTGATGTAGTCTAAATTAATAGCATCTCGCCGATAAGATCTATATCTCACCAGCGAGATACGAGAGAAATTTTTTTTAGAAGCCAAACACTACTGAATACAGTCACACAAAAGCTTCAATTTAGGTAGACACGAATTCCTCTTCAACAAATCAAAAGCATCAACTTATTACACATTGGTCAGTCCTTTGAGCTCTCAAACATCCATTATCACATTGGCAAATTGGGACCAGCATTTATGTTTTTATATGATTAGTACGGAGGTTTGAAACTTGGTATTTTTTTGGCAAATGTATGTCTCGTACATTTTATATGTGACATCAAATGTCACAAGTCGGTAGGGCATTAAAAGTCAAAGTAAATTCCAAATTAAGTGATTTAATTCAAATTAATAGCATCTCGCCGGTAAGATGTACATCTCATCGGCGAAATATGAAAGATATATATTTTTTTTAGAAGGAAACACCTCTGAACACTGTCACATAAAAGCTTCAAGTCAAGTAGACCTGGTCTTCATCAAATCAAAAGCATCAACTTATTGCACGGTGGTCAGCCCTGGAGCCCCAAACATTCAATGTTACCCAAGAAAATTAGGGCCAACATTTAGGGTTTTATATGATTAGTACGGATGTTTAAGACTTGGTATTTTTTCGGTTATGGTATATATGTCTTGTACATTATATATGCAACATTTAATGTCACAAGTTAGTAGGGCATTAAAAGTCAACGTAAATTCCAAATTACGTGATGTCGTCTAAATTATTAGCATTTTACCGGTAAGATGTACAACTCACTGGTGAGACACAAAAGAAAGTTTTTTTAGAAGCCAAACATCTCTAAACACTATCACACAAGGGCTTCAATTCAGGTGGACAAGAATACTTCTTCATCAAATCAAAAGCATCAACTTATTACACACTGTTTAGCCTTTGGAGCCCCCGAACATCCAATGTCACCAATAAAAATTAGGGCCAACATTTAGGTTTTTATATGATTAGTACGGACAGTTGAGACTTAGTAATTTTTCTACCATGGTATGCCTCGTACATTTTATATGTGACATTGGGGCAGTGGTGTTTGGCTTCTAAAAAAAATTTCTCTCGTATCAACTTATTGCGCACTGGTTAGCCCCTGGAGTCCCTAAAAATCTAACGTCACCTAGGAAAATTGAGGCAAGCACTTAGGTTTTTATATGACTAGTATGGAAGTTGAGACTTCGTATTTTTTTTGCCATGGTATGCCTCGTACTTTTGAGATGTGACATTTAATGTCATAAGTCGGTAGGGCATTAAAAGTCAAAGTAAATTCCAAATTAGTTGATGAAGTTCAAATTATTTGCATCTCGCCAGTAAGATGAACATCTCACCGGCGAGATACGAAAGAATTTTTTTTTTAAGGAAACACCTCCGTACAATGTCACACAAAGGTTTCAATTCATGTAGACCAGAATACGTCTCTTCATCAAATAAAAAGCATCAACTTATTACATACTGGTTAGGCCATGGAGCCCCCAAACATCCAATGCCACCCGAAAAACTTGGGGTCAGCATTTAGGTTTTTATATGATTAGTACTTTGGTTTAAGACTTGTTATTTTTTTGGCCATGGTATGGCTCATATATTTTATATGAGACATTTGATGTCATAAGTCGGTAGGGTATTAAAAGTCAAAGTAAATTCCTAATTAAGTGATATAGTTCAAATTATAAGTATCTCACCGGTAAGATGTACATCTCACCAGCGAGATACGAAAGGATTTTTTTTTAGAAGGAAAATACCTCCAAACACTGTCACATGAAAGCTTCAATTTAGGTTGACATGAATACGTTTACATCAAATCAAAAGCATCAAATTAGTATACACTGGTCAGCCCCTGAAGGCCCTACACATCCAAAGCCACCTAGGTAAATTGGGTCCAACATTTAAGTTTTTATATGATTTGTACAGAAGTTTGAGACTTGGTATTTTTTTGGCAATGGTATGCCTCGTACATTTTATATGTGACATTAAATTTTATAAGTCGGTAGGTCATTGAAAGTCAAAGTAGATTCCAAATTTAGTGATGTAGTTCAAATTATTAACATCACGTCGGTAAGATGTAAATCTCACCAGCGAGATATGAAAGAATTTTTTTTTAGCTGGAAAGCATTTTCGAACAAAGCCACACAAAAGCTTCAATTCAGGTAGACATGAATACACTTTCATCAAATCAAAAGTATCGACTTATTGCACGCGGGTTAGCTCCTGGAGCCCCCACACATCCAATGCCACCTAGAAAAATTGAGGTCAACATTTAGATTTTTATACGATTAGTATGGATGTTTGAGACTTGGTATTTTTTCGGCCATTGTATATACGCCTCGTACATTTTATATGCTACATTTAATGTCACCAATCGGTAGGGCATAAAGTCAAAGTAAATCCAAATTAGGTGATATAGTCTAAATTATTAGCATCTTACCGTTAAGATCTACATCTCACCAGCGAGATACAAAATAAATTTTTTTTTAGAAGCCAAACACCTTTGAACACTATCACACAAAGGCTTTAATTCAGGTAGACATGAATACCTCTTCATCAAATCAAAAGCATCAACTTAGTGCACACAGGTCAGCCCCTGGAGCCCCAAAACATCCAATGTTACTCAAAAAAATTGGGGCCAATATTTTGGTTTTTATATGATTAGTATGATGAGACTTGGTATTTTTTCGGCCATTGTATTCCTCGTACATTTTCTATAGGACATTTAATGTCACAAGTCGGTAGGACAATAAAAACAAAATAATTTCCAAATTAAGTGATATAGTTGAAATTATTAATATCTTGCTGGTAAGATGTATAACTCACCGGCGAGATAAGAAAGATATTTTGTTTAGAAGGAAACACCTCCGAACACCGTCACACAAAAGCTTCAACTTAGGTAAACAAGAATACCTCTTCATCAAATCAAAAGCATCAACTTATTGCATACTTATCAGCCCCTAGAGCCCCCAAACCTCCAATGCCACCCAGGAAAATTGAGGCCAATATTTAGGTTTTTGTATGATTAGTATGGATGTTTGAGACTTGGTATTTATTCGGCCATGGTATATTGCCTCGTACATTTTATATGTTACATTTAATGTCATAAGTCGGTAGGGCATTAAAAGTTAAAGTAAATTTCAAATTCGGTGATGTAGTCTAAATTATTAGCATCTCGCCAATAAGATGTATATCTCACCCGTGAGATACGAGAGAAATTTTTTTTACAAGCCAAACACCACTGAAAACAGTCACACAAAAGCTTCAATTCAGGTAGACATGAATACCTCTTCAACAAATCAAAAGCATTAACTTATTATACACTGATCAGTCCTTGGAGCTCTCAAACATCCATTGTCACATTGGAAAATTGAGACCAATATTTATGTTTTTATATGATTAGTACGGAGGATTGAAACTTAGTATTTTTTTGACCATGGTATGCCTCAGTACATTTTGTAAGTGACATTTGATTTTACAAGTCGGTAGGGCATCAAAAGTTAAAGTAGATTCCAAATTAAGTGATGTAATTCAAATTATTAGCATCTCACTGAACCACCCCCCCCCCCCCCCCCCCCCCCCCCCCCCCCCCCCCCCCCCCCCCCCCCCCCCCCCCCCCCCCCCCCCCCCCCCCCCCCCCCCCCCCCCCCCCCCCCCCCCCCCCCCCCCCCACGTAAGATGTACATCTCACCGCGATATACGAAAGATATTTTTTTAGAAGGAAACACCTCGAACACTGTCACACAAAAGCTTCAATTCCCCCCCACCCCCCCCCCCCCCCCCCCCCCCCCCCCCCCCCCCCCCCCCCCCCCCCCCCCCCCCCCCCCCCCCCCCCCCCCCCCCCCCCCCCCCCCCCCCCCCCCCCCCCCCCCCCCCCCCCCCCCCCCCCCCCCCCCCCCCCCCCCCAATAGGTAGACATGGATATCTCTTCATCAAATCAAAAGCGTCAACTTATTGCACACTGGTTAGCCCCTGGAGTTACCAAAAATCTAATGTCATCTAAGAGAATTGGGGTAAACACTTAGGTTTTTATATGATTAGTATGAAGGTTTGAGACTTTGCATTTTTTGGGCCATGGTATGCCTTGTACATTTTATATGCGACATTTAATGGCATAGGTTGGTAGGGCATTTAAAGTCAAAGTAAATTCCAAATTAATTGATGTAGTTCAAATTATTAGCATCTCGATGGTAAGATGAACATCTCACCGGCGAGATACGAAAGAATTTTTTTTTGAAGGAAACACCTCCGTACAATGTCACACAAAGGCTTCAATTCATTTAGACCTGAATACGTCTCTTCATCAAATAAAATGCATCAACTTATTGCATACTGCTTAGGCCCTGGAGCCCCCAAACATCCAATGCCACCCAAAAAAGTTGGGGCCAGCATTTAGGTTTTTATATGATTAGTACGGAGGTTTGAGACTGGGTATTTTTTCGGCCATGGTATGCCTCGTATATTTTAAATGGCGAATTTGATGTTATAAGTTGGTATGACATTAAAAATCAAAGTAAATATCTAATTAAGTGATGTAGTTCAAATTATTAGTATCTTGCCGATAAGATGTATAACTCACCGGCGAGATACGAAAGATATTTTTTTTTAGAATGAAACACCTTTGAACACTGTCACACAAAGGCTTCAATTCAAGTAGACATGAATACCCTTTCATCAAATCAAAAGCATTAGCTTATTGCATACTGGTCAGCCCTTGGAGCCCCCAAACATCCAATGTCACCCATGAAAATTGGGGCTAATATTTAGGTTTTTATATGATTAGTACGTTGGTTTAAGACTTGGTATTTTTTTGGCCATGGTATGGCTCATATATTTTTTATGAGACATTTGATGTCATTACTCGGTAGGGCATTAAAAGTCAAAGTAAATTCCTAATTAAGTGATATAGTTCAAATTATAAGTATCTCGCCGGTAAGATGTACATCTCACCAGTGAGATACGAAAGGATTTTTTTTTAGAAGGAAACTACCTCCGAAAACAATCACACGAAAGCTTCAATTCAGGTAGACATGAATATGTTTTCATCAAATCAAAAGCATCAACTTATTGCACACTGGTCAGCCCTGAAGGCCCCAAACATCCAATGCCACCTAGGTAAATTGGGTCCAACATTTAAATTTTTATATGATTAGTACAGTAGTTTGAGACTTAGTATTTTTTCTGCAATGCTATGCTTCATACATTTTATATGTGACATTAAATTTCATAAGTCGGTAGGTCATTAAAAGTCAAAGTAGATTCCAAATTTAGTGATGTAGTACAAATTATTAATATCTCGTCGGTAAGATGTAAATCTCACTTGTGAGATATAAAAGAATTTATTTTTAGATGGCAAGCATCTTCGAATATAGTCACACAAAAGCTTCAATTCAGGTACACATGAATACACTTTTATCAAATAAAAAACATTGACATGTCATAAATCGGTAGGGTATAAAGTCAGAGTAAATTCTAAATTAGGTGATGTAGTATAAATTATTAGCATTATGCCGGTAAGATGTACATCTCACCAGCGAGATACAAAATAAATTTTTTTTTAGAAGCCAAGCACCTTTGAACACTGTCACACAAAGGCTTTAATTCAGGTTGAAATGAACACCACTTAATTAAATCAAAAGCATCAACTTAATACACCCATGTCAGCCCCTGGAGCCCCAAAACATCCAATGTTACTCAGAAAAATTGGGGCCAATATTTAGGTTTTTATATGATTAGCACTGAGGTTTGAGACTTGGTATTTTTTCGGTCATAGTATGCCTCGTACATTATTTATGGGACATTTAATGTCATAAGTTGGTAGGACATTAAAAATAAATTAATTTTCAAATTAAGTGATTTAGTTGAAATTATTAATATCTTGCCAGTAAGATGTATAACTCACCGGCGAGATAAGAAATATATTTTGTTTAGAAGGAAACACCTTCGAACATTGTCTCACAAAAGCTTCAATTCAGGAAAACGTGAATACCTCTTCGTCAAATCAAAAGCATCAGCTTATTGCATACTCATCAGCCCCTAAAGCCCCCAAACCTCCAATGCCACCCAGGAAAATTGGGGCCAATATTTAGGTTTTTATATGATTAGTATGGATGTTTGAGACTTGGTATTTATTCGGCCATGATATATTGCCTCGTACATTTTATATGTTACATTTAATGTCATAAGTCGGTAGGACATTAAAAGTTAAAGTAAGTTTCAAATTCAGTGATGTAGTCTAAATTATTAGCATCTCGCCGATAAGATGTATATCTCACCGGCGAGATACGAGAGAAATTTTTTTTAAAAGCCACACCACTGAGCATAGTCACACAAAAGCTTCAGTTTAAGTAGACATGAATACAATTTCAACAAATCAAAAGCATCAACTTATTACACACTGGTCAGTCCTTGGAGCTCTCAAACATCCATTGTCACATTGGAAAATTGGGACCAACATTTATGTTTTTATATGAATAGTACGGAGGTTTGAAACTTGGTATTTTTTTGACAATGGTATGCCTCGTACATTTTATACGTGACATTTGATGTCATAAGTAAGTTGGGCATTAAAAGTCAAAGTAATCCCAAATTAAGTGATTTAGTTCAAATTATTAGCATTTCGCCGGTGAGATGTACATCTCATCGGCGAGATACGAAAGATATTTTTCTTTTAGAAGGAAACACCTCTTAACACTATCACATAAAAGCTTCAACTGAAGTAGACCTGAATATGTCTTCCTCAAATTAAAATCATCAACTTATTGCACACTAGTCAGCCCTGGAGCCCCAAACATTCAATGCTACCCAAGTCATGGTATATATGTCTCGTACATTATATATGCTACATTTAATGCCACAAGTCAGTAGGTCATTAAAAGTCAAAGTAAATTCCAAATTAAGTGATGTCGTACAAATTGTTAGTATTTTACCGGTAAGATGTACATCTCGCTGGTGAGATATGAAAGAAATTTTTTTTAGAAACAAAACATCTCTAAACACTATCACACAAAGGCTTCAATTCAAGTAGCATGAATACTTCTTCATCAAATCAAAAGCATCAACTTATTACACACTGTTTAGCCCCTGGAGCCCCAAAAAATCTAATGTCACCAATGAAAATTAGGGCCAACGTTTAGGTTTTTATATGATTAGTACGGACATTTGAGAGTTAGTATTTTTTTGACCATGGTATGCCTCATACATTTTATATGTGACATTTGATTTTACAAGTCGGTAGGGCATCAAAAGTCAAAGTAAATTTCAAATTAAGTGATGTAATTCAAATTATTAGCATCTCACTGGTAAGATGTACATCTCACCGGCGAGATACGAAAGATGATTTTTGTAGAAGGAAACACCTCCGAACACAGTTACACAAAAGCTTCAATTTAAGTAGACATGGGTATCCCTTCATCAAATCAAAAGTGTCAACTTATTGCATACTTGTTAGCCCCTGGAGTCCCCAAAAATCTAAGGTTACCTTGGAAAATTGTGGCAAGCACTTAGGTTTTTATATGGTTAGTATGGAGGTCTGAGACTTCGTATTTTTTCGGCCATGGTATGCCTCATACATTTTATATGCGACATTTAATGTCATAAGTCGGTAGTAGGACATTAAAAGTCAAAGTACATTCCAAATTAATTATTGCAGTTCAAATTATTAGCATCTCGCTGGTAAGATGAACATCTCACCGGTGAGATACGAAAAAAAAAAATTTTGAAGGAAACACCTCCGTACAATCTCACACAAAGGCTTCAATTCATGTAGACCTGAATACGTCTCTTCATCAAATAAAAAGCATCAACTTATTGCATACTAGTTAGGTCCTGGAGCCCCCAAAAATCTAATGTCACCTAAGAAAATTGGGGTAAGCACTTAAGTTTTTATATGATTAGTACGGAGATTTGAGACTTGGTATTTTTTTGGCCATGGTATGCCTCGTATATTTTAAATGGCACATTCGATGCCATAAGTTGGTATCACATTAAAATCAAAGTAAATATCTAATTAAGTGATGTAGTTCAAATTATTTGCATCTTGCCGGTAAGAAGTACAACTCACCGGCGAGATACGAAAGATGTTTTTTTTTAGAAGAAAACACCTTTGAACACTGTCACATAAAGGCTTCAATTTAGGTAGACATGAATACAATTTCATCAAATCAAAAGCATTAGCTTATTGCATACTGGTCAGCCCATGGAGCCCCCAACCATCCGATGTAACCTATGAAAATTGGGGCCAATATTTAGGTTTTTGTATGATTAGTACGTTGGTTTAAGACTTGGTATTTTTTCGGCCATGGTATTGCTCATATATTTTTTATGGGACATTTGATGTCATAAGTCGGTAGGGCATTAAAAGTCAAAGTAAATTCCTAATTAAGTGATATAGTTCAAATTATAAGTATCTCGCCGGTAAGATGTACATCTCGTCGGTAAGATACGAAAGGATTTTTTTTTAGAAAGAAAATATCTCTGAACACTGTCACATGAAACCTTCAATTCAGGTAGACATGAATACGTTTTTATCAAATCAAAAGCATCTACTTATTACACACTGGTCAGCCCCTGAAGGCCCTAAACATCCAATGCCACCTAGGTAAATTGGGTCCAACATTTAAGTTTTTATATGATAGTACAGAAGTTTGAGACTTAGTATTTTTTCGACAAAGGTATGCCCCGTACATTTTATATGTGACATTAAATTTCATAAGTCGGTAGGTCATTAAAAGTCAGAGTAGATTCCAAATTTAGTGATGTAGTTCAAATTATTAACATCTCGTCGGTTAGATGTAAATCTCACCGACGAAATATGAAAGAATTTTTTTTTACTTGGCAAACATCTTCGAACAAAGTCACACAAAAGCTTCAATTCAGGTAGACTTAAATACACTTTCATCAAATCAAAATCATTGACTTATTGCACACTGGTAAGCTCCTGGAGCCCCCACACATCCAATGCCAGCTAGAAAAATTGAGGTCAACATTTAGATTTTTATAGGATTAGTACGGATGTTTGAGACTTGGTATTTTTTCGGCCATGGTATATACGCCTCGTATATTTTATATGCTACATTTAATATCACAAATCTGTAGGGCATAAAGTCAAAGTAAATTCCAAATTAGGTGATGTAGTCTAAATTATTAACATCTTACCGGTAAGATGTACATCTCACCAGTGAGATACAAAATAATTATTTTTTTAGATGCCAAGCACTTTTGAACACTGTCACACAAAGGTTTTAATTCAGGTAGACATGAATACCTCTTCATCAAATCAAAATCATCAACTTACTGAACACAGGTCAGCCCCTGGAGCCCCAAAACATCCAATACTACTCAGGAAAATTGAGACCAATATTTAGGTTTTTATATTATTAGTACGAAGGTTAGAGACTTGGTAATTTTTCGTCAATGGTATACCTCGTACATTTTATATGTGACATTAAATTTCAAAAGTCGGTAGGTTATTGAAAGTCAAAGTAGATTCCAAATTTAGTGATGTAGCTCAAATTAATAACATCTCGTCGGTAAGATGTAAATCTCACCGACGAGATATGAAAGAATTTTTTTTTAGTTGGCAAGAATCTTCGAACCTAGTCACATAAAAGATTCAAATTTAGGTAGGCATGAATACACTTTCATCAAATCAAAATTATCGACTTGTTGCACATTGGTTAGCTCCTGGAGCCCCCACACACACAATACCACCTAGAAAAATTGAGTTCAACATTTAGATTTTTATATGATTAGTACGGATGTTTAAGACTTGATATTTTTTCGGCCATGGTATATACGCCTCGTACATTTAATATGCTACATTTAATATCACAAATCAGTAGGGCATAAAGTCAAAGTAAATTCCAAATTAGGGAATGTAGTCAAAATTATTAGCATCTTGCCGATAAGATGTACATCTCACCAGCGAGATACAAAATAAATTTTTTTTTAGAAGCCAAGCACCTTTAAATCAAAAGCATCAACTTAGTGTACACTGGTCAGCCCCTGGAGCCCCAAAACATCCAATGTTACTCAAGAAAATTGGGGCCAATATTTAGATTTTTATATGATTAGTACGAAGGTTTGAGACTTGGTACTTTTTCGGCCATAGTATGCCTCATACATTTTTTATGGAAAATTTAATGTCATAAGTCGATAGGACATTAAAAATAAAATAATTTTCAAATTAAGTGATATAGTTGAAATTATTAATATTTTGCCGGTAAGATGTATAACTCACCGACGAGATAAGAAAGATATTTTGTTTAGAAGGAATCACCTCCGAACACAGTCATACAAAAGCTTCAATTCAGGTAAACATGAATACCTTTTCATCAAATCAAAAGCATCAGCTTATTGCATTCTCGTCAGCCCTAGAGCCCCCAAACCTCCAATGCCACCCAGGAAAATTGGGGCTAATATTTAGGGTTTCATATGATTAGTACGGATGTTTGAGACTTGGTATTTTTTCGGCCATGGTATATATGTCTCGTACATTATATATGCTACATTTAATGTCACAAGTCAGTAGGGTAGTAAAAGTCAAAGTAAATTCCAAATTAAGTGATGTCGTCCAAATTATTAGCATTTTACCAGTAAGATGTACATCTCACTGGTGAGATACGAAAGAAATTTTTTTTAGAAGCCAAACATCTCTAAACACTATCACACAAAGGCTTCAATTCAGGTAGACATGAATACTTCTTCATCAAATCAAAAGCACCAACTTATTACACACTGGTTAGCCCCTGGAGCCCCTGAACATCCAATGTCACCAATGAAAATTAGGGCCAACATTTAGGTTTTTATATGATTAGTACGGACATTTGAGACTTAATATTTTTTCGACCATGGTATGCCTTGTACATTTTATATGTGACATTTGATTTTACAAGTCGGCATCAAAAGTCAAAGTAAATTCCAAATTAAGTGATGTAATTCAAATTATTTGCATCTCAGTGGTAAGATGTGCATCTCACCGACGAGATACGAAAGATATTTTTTTTAGAAGGAAACACCTCCGAACACAGTCACACAAAAGCTTCAATTTAAGTAGATAAGGATATCTCTTCATCAAATCAAAAGCATCAACTTATTGCACACTGGTTAGCCCCTGGAGTCCCCAAAAATCTAATGTCACCTAAGAAAATTGGGGTAAGCACTTAAGTTTTTATATGATTAGTACGGAGATTTGAGACTTGGTATTTTTTCGGCCATGGTGTGCCTTATATATTTTAAATGTCATATTCGTTGTCATAAGTTGGTATGATATTAAAAATCAAAGTAAATATCTAATTAAGTGATGTAGTTCAAATTATTAGAATCTTGCCGGTAAGATGTACAACTCACCGGCGAGATACGAAAGATATTTTTTTTTAGAAGGAAACAACTTTGAATACTGTCACACAAAGGCTTCAATTCAGGTAGACATGAATACATTTTCATCAAATCAAAAGCATTAGCTTATTGCATACTGGTCAGCCAATGGAGCCCCCAAACATCCGATGTAACCCATGAAAATTGGGGCCAATATTTAGGTTTTTGTATGATTAGTACGTTGGTTTAAGACTTGGTATTTTTTCGGCCATGGTATTGCTCATATATTTTTTATGGGACATTTGATGTCATAAGTCGGTAGGGCATTAAAAGTCAAAGTAAATTCCTAATTAAGTGATATAGTTCAAATTATAAGTATCTCGCCGGTAAGATGTACATCTCGTCGGTAAGATACGAAAGGATTTTTTTAGAAAGAAAATATCTCGAACAACTGTCACATGAAACCTTCAATTCAGGTAGACATGAATACGTTTTTATCAAATCAAAAGCATCTACTTATTACACCTGGTCAGCCCCGAAGGCCCTAAACATCCAATGCCACCTAGGTAAATTGGGTCCAACATTTAAGTTTTTATATGATAGTACGGAAGTTTGAGACTTAGTATTTTTTCGACAAAGGTATGCCCGTACATTTTATATGTGACATTAAATTTCATAAGTCGGTAGGTCATTAAAAGTCGAGTAGATTCCAAATTTAGTGATGTAGTTCAAATTATTAACATCTCGTCGGTTAGATGTAAATCTCACCGACTGAAATATGAAAAAATTTTTTTACTTGGCAAACATCTTCGAACAAAGTCACACAAAAGCTTCAATTCAGGTAGACTTAAATACACTTTCATCAAATCAAAATCATTGACTTATTGCACACTTGGTAAGCTCCTGGAGCCCCCACACATCCAATGCCTAGAAAAATTGAGGTCAACATTTAGATTTTTATAGGATTAGTACGGATGTTTGAGACTTGGTATTTTTCGGCCATGGTATATACGCCTCGTATATTTTATATGCTACATTTAATATCACAAATCAGTAGGGCATAAAGTCAAAGTAAATTCCAAATTAGGTGATGTAGTCTAAATTATTAACATCTTACGGTAAGATGTACATCTCACCGATGAGATACAAAATAATTTTTTTAGATGCCAAGCACTTTTGAACACTGTCACACAAAGGTTTTAATTCAGGTAGACATGAATACCTCTTCATCAAATCAAAATCATCAACTTATTCGAACACAGGTCAGCCCCTGGAGCCCCAAAACATCCAATACTACTCAGGAAAATTGAGACCAATATTTAGGTTTTTATATTATTAGTACGAAGGTTAGAGACTTGGTAATTTTTCGTCAATGGTATACCATGTACATTTTATATGTGACATTAAATTTCAAAAGTCGGTAGGTTATTGAAAGTCAAAGTAGATTCCAAATTTAGTGATGTAGCTCAAATTAATAACATCTCGTCGGTAAGATGTAAATCTCACCGACGAGATATGAAAGAATTTTTTTAGTTGGCAAGAATCTTCGAACCTAGTCACATAAAAGATTCAAATTTAGGTAGGCATGAATACACTTTCATCAAATCAAAATTATCGACTTGTTGCACATTGGTTAGCTCCTGGAGCCCCCACACACACAATACCACCTAGAAAAATTGAGTTCAACATTTAGATTTTTATATGATTAGTACGGATGTTTAAGACTTGATATTTTTTCGCCATGGTATATACGCCTCGTACATTTAATATGCTACATTTAATATCACAAATCAGTAGGGCATAAAGTCAAAGTAAATTCCAAATTAGGTGATGTAGTCTAAATTATTAGCATCTTGCCGATAAGATGTACATCTCACCAGCGAGATACAAAATAAATTTTTTTTTAGAAGCCAAGCACCTTTGAACACTGTCACACAAAGGCTTAAATTCAGGTAGACATGAATACCTCTTTATTAAATCAAAAGCATCAACTTAGTGCACACTGGTCAGCCCCTGGAGCCCCAAAACATCCAATGTTACTCAAGAAAATTGGGGCCAATATTTAGATTTTTATATGATTAGTACGAAGGTTTGAGACTTGGTACTTTTTCGGCCATAGTATGCCTCATACATTTTTTATGGAAAATTTAATGTCATAAGTCGATAGGACATTAAAAATAAAATAATTTTCAATTTAAGTGATATAGTTGAAATTATTAATATTTTGCCGGTAAGATGTATAACTCACCGACGAGATAAGAAAGATATTTTGTTTAGAAGGAATCACCTCCGAACACAGTCATACAAAAGCTTCAATTCAGGTAAACATGAATACCTTTTCATCAAATCAAAAGCATCAGCTTATTGCATTCTCGTCAGCCCTAGAGCCCCCCAAACCTCCAATGCCACCCAGGAAAATTGGGGCTAATATTTAGGGTTTCATATGATTAGTACGGATGTTTGAGACTTGGTATTTTTTCGGCCATGGTATATATGTCTCGTACATTATATATGCTACATTTAATGTCACAAGTCAGTAGGGTAGTAAAAGTCAAAGTAAATTCCAAATTAAGTGATGTCGTCCAAATTATTAGCATTTTACCGTAAGATGTACATCTCACTTGGTGAGATACGAAAGAAATTTTTTTGAAGCCAAACATCTCTAAACACTATCACACAAAGGCTTCAATTCAGGTAGACATGAATACTTCTTCATCAAATCAAAAGCACCAACTTATTACACTTTGGTTAGCCCTGGAGCCCCCGAACATCCAATGTCATCAATGAAAATTAGGACCAACATTTAGGTTTTTATATGATTAGTACGGACATTTGAGACTTAATATTTTTTCGACCATGGTATGCCTTGTACATTTTATATATGACATTTGATTTTACAAGTCGGCATCAAAAGTCAAAGTAAATTCCAAATTAAGTGATGTAATTCAAATTATTTGCATCTCAGTGGCAAGATGTGCATCTCACCGACGAGATACGAAAGATATTTTTTTTAGAAGGAAACACCTCCGAACACAGTCACACAAAAGCTTCAATTTAAGTAGATAAGGATATCTCTTCATCAAATCAACAAATCAAAAGCATCAACTTATTGCACACTGGTTAGCCCCTGGAGTCCCCAAAAATCTAATGTCACCTAAGAAAATTGGGGTAAGCACTTAAGTTTTTATATGATTAGTACGGAGATTTGAGACTTGGTATTTTTTCGGCCATGGTGTGCCTTATATATTTTAAATGTCATATTCGTTGTCATAAGTTGGTATGATATTAAAAATCAAAGTAAATATCTAATTAAGTGATGTAGTTCAAATTATTAGAATCTTGCCGGTAAGATGTACAACTCACCGGCGAGATACGAAAGATATTTTTTTTTAGAAGGAAACAACTTTGAATACTGTCACACAAAGGCTTCAATTCAGGTAGACATGAATACATTTTCATCAAATCAAAAGCATTAGCTTATTGCATACTGGTCAGCCCTTGGAGCCCCCAAACATCCGATATCACCCATAAAAATTGGGGTCAATATTGAGGTTTTTACATGATTAATACGTTGGTTTAAGACTTGTTATTCTTTTTGGCCATGGTATGGCTCATATATTTTATATGAGACATTTGATGTCGTAAGTCGGTAGGGCATTAAAAGTCAAAGTAAATTCCTATTTAAGTGATATAGTTCAAATTATAAGTATCTCGCCGGTAAGATGTACATCTCACCAGCGAGATACAAAAGGATTTTTTTTTAGAAGGAGAATACCTCCGAACACTGTCACACTAAAGCATCAATTCAGGTTGACATGAATACGTTTTCATCAAATCAAAAGCATCAACTTATTACACACTAGTCAGCCCTGGAGCCCCAAACATTTAATGCTACCCAAGAAAATTAGAGCCAACATTTAGGGTTTTGTATGATTAGTACGGATGTTTGAGACTTGGTATTTTTTTGACTGTGGTATATATGTCTCGTACATTATATATGCTACATTTAATGTCACAAGTCAGTAGGACATTAAAAGTCAAAGTAAATTTCAAATTAAGTGATGTCGCCCAAATTATTAGCATTTTACCGGTAAGAAGTACATCTCACTGGTGAGATACGAAAGAAATTTTTTTTAGAAGCCAAACATCTCTAAACACTATCACACAAAGGCTTCAATTCAGGTAGAAATGAATACTTCTTCATCAAATCAAAAGCATCAACTTATTACACACTGGTTAGCCCCTGGAGCCCCCGAACATCCAATGTCACCAATGAAAATTAGGGCCAACATTTAGGTTTTTATATGATTAGTACGGACATTTGAGACTTAGTATTTTTTCTACCATGGTATGCCTCGTATATTTTATATGTGACATTTGATTTTACAAGTTGGTAGGGCATCAAAAGTCAAAGTAAATTTCAAATTAAGTGATGTAATTCAAATTATTAGCATCTTACTAGTAAGATGTACATCTCACCGGCGAGATACGAAAGATATTTTTTGTAGAAGGAAACACCTTCGAACACTGTCACAAAAAAGCTTCAATTTAGGAAGACATGGATATCTCTTTATCAAATTAAAAGTGTCAACTTATTCCACACTGGTTAGCCCTTGGAGTCCCTAAAAATCTAATGTCACCTAGGAAAATTGGGGTAAGCACTTAGGTTTATATGTATGGAGGTTTGAGAATTCGTATTTTTTTGGCCATGGTATGCCTCGTATATTTTATATGCGACATTTAATGTCATAAGTCAATTGGGCATTAAAAGTCAAAGTAAATTCTAAATCAGTTATTGTAATTCAAATTATTAGCATCTCGCCGGTAAGATGAACATCTCAC
The DNA here is from genome assembly GCF_018873765.1 of Telopea speciosissima. Lineage (NCBI taxonomy): Eukaryota > Viridiplantae > Streptophyta > Magnoliopsida > Proteales > Proteaceae > Telopea > Telopea speciosissima. The sequence goes on from NW_025317904.1 coordinate 21,436, forward strand.
TGGCGAGATACGAAAGAATTTTTTTTTGAAGCCAAACATCTCTAAACACTATCACACAAAGGTTTCAATTCAGGTATAAATGAATACTTCTTCATCAAATCAAAAGCATCAACTTATTACACACTGTTTAGCCCCTGGAGCCCCTGAACATCCAATGTCACCAATGAAAATTAGGGCCAACATTTAGGTTTTTATATGATTAGTACGGACATTTGAGACTTAGTACTTTTCTACCATGGTATGCCTCGTATATTTTATATGTGACATTTGATTTTACAAATTGGTAGGGCATCAAAAGTCAAAGTAAATTTCAAATTAAGTGATGTAATTCAAATTATTAGTATTTTACTGGTAAGATGTACATCTCACCGGTGAGATACGAAAGATATTTTTTGTAGAAGGAAACACCTCCGCACACAGTCTCACAAAAGCTTCAATTTAGGTAGACATGGATATCTCTTCATCAAATCAAAAGTGTCAACTTATTGCACACTGGTTAGCCCCTGGAGTCCCCAAATATCTAATGTCACCTAGGAAAATTGGGGCAAGCACTTAGGTTTTTACATGATTAGTATGGAGGTCTGAGACTTCGTATTTTTTTGGCTTTGGTATGCCTCGTATATTTTATATGCGATATTTAATGTCACAAGCCGGTAGGACATTAAAAATCAAAGTAAATTCCAAATTAAGTGATTTAGTTCAAATTATTAGCATCTCGCCGCTAAAATGTACATCTCACCGGCGAGATACGAAAGATTATTTTTTTTTTAAAGGAAACACCTCTGAACACTGTCACAAAAAAGCTTCAAGTCAAGTAGACCTGAATATGTTTTCATCAAATCAAAAGCATCAACTTTTTGAACACTAGTCAGCCCCGGAGCCCCAACATTCAATGCTACCCAAGAAAATTAGGGCCAACATTTAGGGTTTTATATGATTAGTACGGATGTTTGAGACTTGGTATTTTTTTGGCCATGGTATATATTTCTCGTACATTATATATGCTACTTTCAATGACATAAGTCAGTAGGGCATTAAAAGTCAAAGTAAATTCCAAATTAAGTGAAGTCGTCCAAATTATTAGCATTTTACCGGAAAGATGTACATCTCACTGGTGAGATACGAAAGAAATTTTTTTTAGTAGCCAAACATCTTTAAACACTATCACACAAAGGCTTCAATTCAGGTAGACATGAATACTTCTTCATCTAATCAAAAGCAACAACTTATTCACATTGGTTAGCCCCTGGAGCCCCCAAACATCTAATGTCCCCAATGAAAATTAGGGCCAACATTTAGGTTTTTATATGATTAGTACGGACATTTGAGACTTTGTATTTTTTCGACCATGGTACGCCTCATATATTTTATGTGACATTTGATTTTACAAGTCAGTAGAGCATCAAAAGTCAAAGTAAATTCAAAATTAAGTGATGTAATTCAAATTATTAGCATCTCACTGGTAAGATGTACATCTCCCCGGCGATATACGAAAGATATTTTTTTCAGAAGAAACACCTCCGAACACTGTCACAAAAAAACTTCAATTTAGGAAGATATGGATATCTCTTTATCAAATTAAAAGCGTCAACTTATTGCACACTGGTTAGCCCCTGGAGTCCCTAAAAATCTAATGTCACTTAGGAAAATTGGGGTAAGC